>NW_024104959.1:180681-211948 GCF_003945595.2 Pipra filicauda | reverse complement strand
GCACATGAGAAACCAGAGATGCTGAGACTTCCTCACATTTCAAAGGGAAAGGATGTCCCAGAGTGACTCAAGCGCTGTTTTGAAGGCTCCAGCACAATTTCTGGCACTCCGTCTGTGGCAACACTCGGGGTGACACAAAATGCTCCCTTCTCCATTTGGAAGGGAAGAAGATGATGAAACCACATCCTCAGGCTTAAACAAGAAGCTCATATGTTTGTGCATATTATCTCATTTCCTCTGGGCAATTTTGTTGAGGTCGTTGCCTCGTCAGCAAACAGTTGGTTCACCCTTGAGGGCACTGCTGTTCCTCAATTTGTTTGTCCTCAAAGAGAACCACGAATTCCTCTGCTCCAGTCCCTTGGGAATATGCAGGAGCTTGCAAGGAGAAACATCTCAAGAACATTTTCCAGGGTAACTGTCTTTTTTTGAAGGCTCCGTCCACGTGTCAGGACCTGGATTAAAAGTGACAGGACAAGGGGGAATGGCTTCAAACTGACAGAGAGTAGGGTTAGAGGGATATCGGGAAGGAATTCCTGGCTGTGAGGGTGGGGAGGGTCTGGGATAGAATTCCCAGAGAAGCTGTGGTTGTCCCTGGATCCCTGGAAGTGTCCAAGGCAAAGTTGGACAGGGCTTGGAGCAACCTGGGCTGGTGGAAGGTGTCCCTGCCTATGGCAGGGGTTGGAATGGGATGAGCTTTAAGATCTCTTCCAATGCAAACCATCTACGATTCTATGAACTTAAACATGAGTTTCCTTTTCTTTCTTGGCTTCCCAGGTTGGTTGTGAGTTAGAAGTCACTTATTTATGGATGGGGAAATGAAAGAGAGAAGAAATTGCGTGTCTCTGTCACAAGGGAAGTCTCTGGACATCCTGAGTGCCCACAGACCTTGACTCCCACGTCCCAGTGGAGAAGTTCAAAGCTTCAACCGCAAAGGAAAAAAACCCAAAAAAGCTGTCAGCTTCTTTTTATAGCTGGAAACCATCCCTGACATACGTTGAAAGACCCTCTGAGCGTGTAAAAGTAAGAGAATCGTGGAAACCTGGAATCACTGAGGTTGGAAAAGGTCTCCAAGGTCATCCAGTCCCCCCTGTGCCCTATCCCCACCTTGTCCCCCAGCCCAGAGCACTGAGTGCCACGGCCAGGCCTTCCTGGGACACCTCCAGGGCTGGGCACTCCAAACCTCCCTGGGCAGCCCCTGCCAAGGCCTGACCATCCTTTCCAGGAGGAAATTCTTCCTGACATTCCCCATCCTTCTTCCCAGCCCTGCGGTAACCTCTTGCCCTGGGTTAGAAACCCCAATTTTGCTGCAAAATATGTGTTTTGTGCAGTTTGTTCACGACCAGGACCGTCGGGGCACTGAGATCTAAGTCTGAACCCGGCAACTGTGCCCTCCTTCCCGGCACAAGCAGCACATCCCGGGGCTGCCCTGGATGCTTCCCAAACCTTCCCTGATCCCTGATAACAGGAGGGCCCCTCTGAGGACCAGGAGAGCCCGCACAGGCGTCGGGAAGTGCCATCGGGGCCGGCCGATGCTCCCATACATTATTTAATACCCGCTGTCGTGGGGAGGGGCTGCACAGCCCGGGGAGATCTTTCCTGAAGGAAAACAAAGGAAGGCAGAGAACAGCTGATTAGTTACTATTATCACCGGCTAATGGGTGTCTGGTGATAAGATGGTAACCAGATAGGAGGCAGAAAGGGTTTTTTAGTGCTAAGTACTCCACTGCCTGTGTGTGATGCCTCATTACCGCGCTTGGATCCCCTCCTCCATTAATTTTTTATGACCTCACCGTTTTTCATTTAACTCTCACTCCTTGCTCTGCTCTTCTTTCAGTCCTGTCCAGGTCCTGAGCTGAAGTGACAAATGTGTGAATAGAAGCAGAAACTCCAGCTCTCGCTGCTCCCACCCCTCTTGAGAAGGTGGGAAAAAGGAAAAATCCCCAAAACTCAGCTTCAGGTGTTCATCACATCACGCAGTAAAGGAGTTTTATTTAGGCTGTCCTGTGGTGGTTAACAATTCCTTCCCAAAGCTGCAGGATACGGCACAATTAGGGGGTCAGGTGGGTGCAAAGGGGGCCCCAAAATCTTCTTCATTAAGGTGGAGGCTGTGAGGCAGGTTCTCACTCTTCTGTGTTACCCCTGGGAATGTTTTCCAGGGAGTGAGACGTCACCTGAGGGGGTCTTGCAGCAGGAAGGCAGATGTTGGATGGAGGAAAGACACAAACAGGACAATCTCCTTCTCCTGGACAGGATGGCAAGAGTCAGAGAGGTCACAAGAAGCAAGAGTGCACACAGGACCCAGGGAAGGGCTGGAGCTGGGACAGGGCAGGTCAGGGTGGATCTCAGGACAAGGTTCTTCCCCCACAGGGTGCTGGGCACTGCCCAGGCTCCCCAGGGCAGTGGGCACGGCCCCAAGGCTGCCAGAGCTCCAGAAGGGTTTGGACAACGCTCTGAGGGACAGGGGGGAGTGTTGGGGTGTCCTGGGCAGGGCCAGGGCTTGGACTGGATGATCCTGGGGGGTCCCTCCCAGCTCAGGATATTCTAAAATTCCTAAAACCAGAGAGAGAGAGAGATTTTTGATATATTCTCAGAGGCTGGTGCTGTGACAGTGAGTCAGAGGAGCATCAGTGCCAGGCAGGGTTGACCAACTCTCCCTTTGAGATTCATTGGAAATGGGTAAAAAACCCTTCCTGGGCTTATTTATCTCTGGTGACACAACAGATGAGGACCCAGATCTTTGTCATGAGCAGAAGAACTGAGTGGCAGAAAAACTACCTCGGGTGTTGTGTTGTGCTTTTGGTTTTTATGAACCAGGAGATCTTGGAGAAGAAACTCCTTTGGACCTTCCACCTGACAGTGGCCGGAGAAAAAACCCTCTGGCTTTCATCTGGCTCTTCCTGGAAGTTTTTAGCCCATGGGTCAGGCTTGACAAAGGCAGATTTGAGTGACTAAGACCTGTCTGGAATTCCTGAGGAAGTTTCTGCTCCTTCTGCCGAGGAAGGAGTTTTTCACTTGGTGTTGTAACAAATCTCCCACAGGAGATCCCTCACCAACCCTGTTGTTTCCCCTCCAGATAAAGCCCATCTCAGGATAAAATTCCTCAGGGCTGTTCCCTGGACTTTCCTCTTCGGGAGGGTCTTTTCTGAAAGATGAGACATGTGGTCTCACATCTCTTTTTTCTTTTTTTTTCCCTCTGGAAACATCTGAGTCACAATTCATGAGTAAAGGGACAAGTGACAAGAAACAAGTGACACTTCAGGTACAAGTGAGTTCCTTGGTGAACATATATCTGTTTTTCCCTTCCCTTTCCTTCCCTCCCCTCCCTCCTCTCCCCTCCCCTATTAAACCTTTATAATAGTAAAAATAAAAATAATAAAAAATAATAGTAATAATGATGATGATGATGATAATAATAATAATAATAGTAATAATAATAAAGCTTGGAGATAAAAACTCCTATTTTTTTTTCGTCCTGCAGACAAGTGGAAAATTATTTCATATTATACTTTGGAACAGTTATTAACATTATATTCCCTACCTACCTTTGTGCTGGAAAACTGGGCAAGGATCTGTGCAAACCCACAGCAGAAAGATAACTCTCACCTGAGAAAACTAATAAAACTGAGAGATTGATTTAATAATTGTTTTCTTCCATTGTCCCCCCCTGCATTTAAATGATAATTTTTTTTAATACCATAAAAATACCGAAGATTAAACATTAAGTACTACTCGATCCTGATTTTATTGGTGGTTTTATTAAGGACATTTTCAGGTTTGCAGTCATTTAAACACTCTGATCATGGAAGGAATTCTGGAGTTCTTCAATGAACACTTTTCCTTCCCTCTCCCCACATCTTTTCCCTTTCCCAGTCAGCAGCTTCATCTCAATCCTCCTCGTAATTCCCATGGAACAGGGATTTTAGGACAGGAATTGTGCCTTTACCCATCTCTACAAACAACTTCCAGTGCTCTGAGACATTCTTAGAGTCCCACTCTTGTCAGAGGCCAGACTTAATTTGAGAATTGTCCAGGAATTTGCAGCTTTTGAAATCCTAAGTCGGTCCCTGATGTCAGAGCTGGAAGGGAAATCCTGGGAAATTGGGCTCTGCTGAACGTTTAAAACCTGCAAAAACGTGATGGAAAAATCAAATTTGTCTGCTGAAAGCTGCTCGAAGTGCCAAATGCAGGGAGGAATCACGAAATATCTCGACCTCAAAGGTCTGGTGGGAAGCTCCAAGATTTTCCAAACCCTATAAATCCATGGAAAAAACTGTATTCCCTCCAACCTTCTCACCCAGCCTGAGGAATCCGTGGCTGAAATGAGCTTTGTTTTCCTCCCAGCACAGGGTTTTCCCCCCTTTTGCCTGACCCTTGGATGCCCTCAGGAGCAAGATGTGCATTCCCAGTGCTCCCAATAAACCAGCTGGGCAGGATTCTTGTGGAGCCCTGGAAAAGAGGGGAAAATTCCTCCTCCAAGAGGTTTTTCCCCCTTTTGCCTGACCCTTGGATGCCCTCAGGAGCAAGATGGGCATTCCCAGTGCTCCCAACAAAGCAGCCAGGCAGGATTCTTGTGGAGCCCTGGAAAAGAGGTGAAAATTCCTCCTACAAGGGGTTTTTCCCCCTTTTGCCTGACCCTGGATGCCCTCAGGAGCAAGATGGGCATTCCCAATGCTCCCAATAAACCAGCTGGGCAGGACTTTGTGGAGCCCTGGAAAAGAAGGGAAGATTCCTCTTCCAAGGGGTTTTCCCCCTTTTACCTGACCCTTGGGTGCCCTCAGGAGCAGGATGGGCATTCCCAACGCTCCCAATAAACCAGCTGGGCAGGACTTCGTGGAGTCCTGGAAAAGAGATGAAAATTCCTCCTCCAAAAGGTTTTTCCCCCTTTTGCCTGACCCTGGATGCCCTCAGGAGCAAGATGGGCATTCCCAGTGCTCCCAATAAACCAGCTGGGCAGGATTCTTGTGGAGCCCTGAAAAAGAGGGGAAAATTCCTCCTCCAAAAGGTTTTTCCCCCTTTTGCCTGACCCTTGGGTGCCCTCAGGAGCAAGATGGGCAATCCCAGTGCTCCCAGCTGGGCAGGACTCTTGTGGAGCCCTGGAAAAGAGGTGAAAATTCCTCCTCCAAGAGGTTTTTCCCCCTTTTACCCGACCCTTGGGTGCCCTCAGGAACAGGATGGGCATTCCCAGTGCTCCCAACAAAGCATCTGGGCAGGACTTTGTGGAGCCCTGGAAAAGAGGTGAAGATTCCTCCTCCAAAGTGGCTCCAAGGAGACTCCTTTTCTAACTCTCCCTGCCAAATTGCATCTTCTGAACCACTTTAATCCCCAAGATCCATCTTCCTTCTCCGGGATGGACCAGGACTGATGTTTTGGGGTTGTGCTGTGCTATATTAAAATCCATATTTCAAACAATAAATGCTTTCCATTTATCCAGCCTGGTCTTTTTTTCTTTCTTTTTTTTTTTCTTTTTATTTCTACTGAGCCAAACTTTTCAGGCAGTGAGCAAAAAAACCTTTCAGCGGCACGAAGCACCTTTTTTCATCCCCTGCCAAGGCCGTAATGCCTCCAATAATTTATGTTTAATTTTTAATACCGTTATCTATCAGGAGGAATTGTGTGGGCTGCTCACCATATCCCATTTTCTGTTATGTGGTTGTGTGTTTTTTTTTTTTTTTCTTTCTGAAGCTCCTGGGCTTCAAAAAAAAAGTAAAAAGAAATAAAAAAAATTAAAAAAAAAATAAAATAAAAAAAAAGTATGCCACAGTGCTGCTGCTTTTCTGCTGAATTTCCTCTAAAAAAAAGAGAAAGATTGAGGCATCTTATGTGGCAGAATTGCTTTGCTCTGCTTTTAGATCTACTGGTCCTTGTGTGAGGAAAAAGCCCTGGCTTTTTCACATTCCAAGGGATATTTTGGGGGATGTTCAGGTTTTGGGGCTGCAATTTTTTGTGGATGGTCCTCCTGCCTTGAGCACCAGCCCGTTCCACACGTGCAGCTGATTTTTTTAATTCATATTTGGCCAAACCCCCCCCGTTGATTCAAGCCCCAATTTCGTCTGGGGGGACAGGAAGTTAAATCCTAAGGGCCATCTAAGTTTTCTACCCAAATCACCGTGTTGTTGAGATGTCTGTGTTGTTTCTCTCAGGCTCTGGAGGTCTCTGTGTGAGCTCTGCTCTTCTGGGAGAGGAAGAAAAAAAACCCAATTTTTTCCTTTTTTTCCCCGGCCAGACCACAGCTTGTCCTGACGTGCTCCCGCTCTGGGAATTGGGACTGGGATGTGCATGGGACTTGCTAATGGAAATCTATACCAAGGAGGCCATTTGAGCTTTGGATACTTGTCAGGGCCATTTCCACCCTCTTGTGTTGGTGAAGGAACCTCGGGATGAAAACAATCCTCGGAAAAGGGGGCGGATGACGCGTTAAATTCCCACGGGACATCAAAGCTTGAAGCTGCCTTTGTTCAGGAAAAAAGGAAAAGTTAAAATGAATTCCTGCTTACAGTAAAAGTGCCCGAGCTGCTGGTCCTTCCACAAATCCCCAGAAGTGATGGAATTTGCCATATTACACCAAATATTCCCACGGAGAAGAATCGGGTGAAACCAAATGGGCACTTCATTGCAGAACTTCCATGGGACACCTTCCAAGAAAACATTCCCTGCTCCAGCCCCGATGCTCAGAGAAGACTTGGACCTTCAAAAGACAGAAGCAGCTCAAATTAATACTTGAAGATATTAATACTTGAAATTAATCCTTGAAGGCACCCCACGGGATGGGTTCAAGGCAGGGGTTGGTGTCTCCTCGTGTGAGGGCAGGAGGTTTTCTCCCAGGCTGGGGCACTTTGGTTACACTCAGGGCTCTCCCTCCCTACCTGAAGCCACAGAATCACAGGATCATTTAAGTTGGAAAAGACCTCTGAGATCAACGAGTCCAATCTAGTTCGACTCATCGCTTTGTCAGACCTAAAGGACATTTTGCACATCCCCAAATTTATCTTTCTTTTTTTTTCTTTTCCTCCCTCAATTCTTTGGCCTGATGGAAGCTGTTACCTGCCCTCAGGAATGTTGTGTCACGGAATTTCTGCCCTTACAATGCTGCTCTTTAAGGGCTCCAGGCTTGGCCCTGTCAAAATCCCAGCTAAAACTCCCCTTGGCGTCGATGTCATAATATTCCGAAGCGGGTTTATTTTGGGAGCAGTTCAAGTTTTACTCATCATCTCAACGTTTCACCACACATAGCATTGAATAATAGAAGATGGGCAGGTAAATCCAAGGCTGCAATTCAATCAAGGCCCTTTGTTGATGGCTTAAGCTGAGAGTCAAACAGCTTAAGTAGTTTATGACCGGCAGCAGAACTGCCCTGATTGAATTACTGCTCAGGCATTCAATTGCATAAATGTATTGTTATTTATATGCTGTGCCAAAGCCCTGGTTTAGAGTTAACTGGGGCTGTAACTAATGGGGAAAGAGCAGCATGGCATTCCAGGGCCCCTCCAGCAAGGAAAAGGAAGGATGTGCACTGTGCTCTGTGCTTATGTAAAAATAATTCTTGTGGCACTGCAGGGAATTCGATCCTTCAGGCTTGAGAAATGAGGAAGAACTCCAGGCTGTTAGAAAATGGTGCCTGGCCCCTGGACCAGAGGAATTCCCATCATTGTTTGGGACCTGTGGAAAGGCTGGATGCACGAATTTCAAAACTCTGTTGGATTTAAAGGAAAAGAGATGAAACGGGGGGGAAAATGGACACAAGAGACAAGGATGTTACAACCATCCCAAGAGTGAGGTACTGGGAAAAGGAGAATGCAAGAAAGATGGAAACCTGTTGGAATGAGTCCAGAGCTGATCCCAGGGATGGAGCCAGGATGGGAGAGCTGGGGGGGTTCACCTGGAGAAGAGAAGGCTCCAGGGAGAGCTGAGAGCCCCTTGCAGGGTCTAAAGGGGCTCCAGGAGAACTGGAGAGGGACTGGGGACAAGGGATGGAGGGACAGGGCAAGGGGGAATGGCTTCCCAGTGCCAGAGGGCAGGGTTAGATGGGATACTGGGAAGGAATTCCTGGCTCTGAGGGTGAGGAGGGACAGGCCCAAGTTTCCCAGAGAAACTGTGGCTGCCCCTGGATCCCTGGAAGTGCCCAAGGCCAGGTTGGACGGGGCTTGGAGCAACCTGAGCTGGTGGAAGGTGTCCCTGCCCACGACAGAGGGTGGCACTGGATGATCTTTAAGGTCCCTTCCAACCCAAACCATCCTGTGATTCCATAAAGGATGTTTCCAGGGGTCTCTCCTGTCCAAGCATCCCGGTGTGTGGGGAGGGCAGAGCCCCAAACCCCAATCCCATAAAACCCTTTACACTGACAGGTGAGAGCTGTTTTTTGGACACAGCCCAGGGGTTTCCAGGTTGTTTTGCTGGAGATTTGGAGAACATTCCCAGCAGCTTTCTGGGGGAGATCCCACAGCTCCACAGCAGCTCTGGCTCGGCCGCATCCCGGGCTGTCACAGCAAATCGGAGCTGACAGCCAGAAACTGCTCCCATGGATTTCCTATTGCTCCTTTCAACCAGCCTGGATTGAATTGCACCAAAAGGGCTGACAGCCTTAAAATCCACACCATTAGATCTCATTAAGGGCTGCAAAAATCTGCCTGCTTCCACAAATTTCAAAGTCAATGGATACCTAAGCCCAGTTGTGCTGGTTTAAAGGTAAACCAGCAGGGGAAATGAACCCAACCTAAAAGAGAGATTATAAATCAGAATAACAATTTAATAAAATAATACAATAAATACAGATTATACAGACAAACAGTTGGTTTTAACCCACAAAGCCCAAATGTATAACCCAGTACCCTGGGGCATGAACAGAGTGGTGTTCCTTGGACCCCCTGAGTCCAAAGGAAAAGGAGAGGGGAAAACCTGTTGGTGAGAGTGCTGGTGCAGCCTGGGCAAGAGGGGTGGTTGCAGTCTGGTTGAGAGTGGAGGTCACAGTCCTCTGGATCCCACGAGTGGTTAAAAAAGTTCCAAGACTCCAAGATTATATATCCTCCAGTTCAGGTAGGAATCCCCAGCACTTCCCTCAGGGCGGGGAGTTCCACCATGGGTATGAGGACAGAAGCACCCTCCTGTCTCTCAGGCCTCTTAACACCCAGTTTACAGCCTGAGGGGTCAGGGCTGCTCTGGGCAGAGGGTGTAAATGGTTCATTGATAACAGTTTCTGGGCAATGGCATGGAAGGCTCTGGAATACCCAGTTTTGGGTTACACCCACCCAGTGATGAACTGGTCCCAGTTGTTCTAACCAGGACACCAGTGGACACCCCAGAGCTCAAAGACAGCAGAACCAGCACAGGCTCTGTGTGTGTATGTGTTTGTGTGAGTGTGTGTGTGTTCCTTCTGCATCCAGGCCCAGCTGCAGCTCTCAGGTCTTGCCCCACATCAACATTCCTCAAAGTCCTAAACACAAAGGAAATTCTTTTATTATAGGAAAAAAAAACAACCCAACGATGGCCACCACCAGTTGTGAGGTCATAAAATTTGCATTGCCTCATGTCTGAAGCAGGATGAGCTCTAATAAGTAGACACAAGTGAATCTGCAATAACTTATCCTATGTACTCAAGTCATTGAGCCATTGGATCTACACACAGTCAGAATCACTTAAAAGTATGGGGCATTTCTTTTATGTCTACGGAAAAAATAATCTTTATTTCCCCCAGGAATGAGTTTGTAGACTGGCTATGACAACTTCCCCGTACCAAATCAACATGATTTTTGAAGACGAGAGCAAAGGAAATTTGTGTTGAGAAAAATCAGACGGTCCAGTTTCTGAGAAGTTATGTTTTATTGCAAGAACAGATTTAGTTTGATGAGATCCAAATCACACACTTCCAAAGTATCACGTGGATCAGAAATTCTGGTTTTTTTAGTGTTTGTTTTTTTTTTTTTTTCCTCCTTATCCACAAAACCTGATGGATAGGGAACCAGGTCTTGAAGTTTCCTTAAAACTAACCCTGGTACGATTGACCAAAACTGAGTAAGTATTTCACTGAACAGTTGCACCTCTCTTCAAGGAAGACCATCCCTGAAGACAACAAACCCATGAAAAATCATGAAAGACTGATTAAACGCAGACTCTGGTCCAGAAAACTGAGGTTTGGGGTCACTGGAATCCTCACTGTGATTCTAAGTGTTTCCTTCAGGAAGCCTTCTCCTGGCAGTGCTGTTGGAAGCACTGTTATAACTTATCTTGGGCTCATTAATTACAAGAATAATCTCTGTGTGTGTGTGGAAAAATCCCGTGGAGGAAAAGGTGCTACCTGTCTCAGTGAGGAGTGAAGATTAATACTTGCATGGCAGGTAGATTAAGGACTTGGCCCTGTGTATAATTTTTAACACACAGCTTCTGAAAATGTTTCCCTCTGACACATTTCCACCACCTCAGCAAAAATATCGAGCCTAATAAATAGTATTTTAAAACCAGCTGAGCGCAGAAACGCTCCTGTCGACGTGCTGGTCACAAAATAATCTTATTTTCAGAAGATTAGACTACATGAAAGCAGGTTTATTGTGGTGGTGGGACTGGAGGGGGATGAATTGCTACTCTTCTTCCTCACTTTTCACATCAAACACGTTGCTGAGAGAATTGGGATTGTTCAGCCTGGAGAAGAGAAGCTTTGAGCTGACCTGACTGTGGCCTTGCAGGGCCTGAAGGAGCTCCAGGAAAGCTGGAGAGAGACTATTTCCAAGGGCTTGCAGTGACAGGACAAGGGGAATGGCTTCAAAGCGACAGAGAGTAGGGTTAGATGGGATATTGGGAAGAAATTCCTCCCTGTGAGTGTTGCCCAGGTTGCCCAGAGAAGCTGTGGCTGCCCCTGGATCTCTTTAAGGTCCCTTCCAACCCAACCCGTTCTATGTTTCTATGATTCTCTTGCTCTCCTGGCTGTTATAAAGTCAGCAGACTGTCATTTTTAGGGAATATCAGGAGAAGATAATTTCCTTTTAGGTCTCTGACTACCCTCCCTCCTGATTCAAGTGAAGATAAATAAGATATGTCAAGGAGTAGTAGAAAAGTTTCTCCCTCTTGGAAACCACTCAAACACCCTTTCTGAGGGGGAGTTTATCAGAAGCCAGAAAACACTTAATTTGACACTCCAGAGGGAAAAAAACCCCAGTTAAATGTACTTAAACAATATTCCTCCTCTGGGCCTTACACGAGAAAGGAAATTATCCGTGTCCTGGATAACAAATCCCACCTGCACACGTGTTAAAAAACGCTGCACACAAAAAGCAGACAGTCCCGGGATGGTGTTTTTTTATGGTTTCATCAGTTCCTTCGGAGCAGTCTGCTCCAAATCCTGGGAATTGCATCAGGACTTCCTTAGGTCGCTCCAGACCAGGAGCGATTGCAGCCTGACCTTGGAACGGCTTGAAAGCCAAGCTGAGACTGGGAGGTCACTTCCCCAACCTCCCAAATGGGAGCAGACAGAGGAAAATAAACAATTCCCAGAGCTGGCCGTGTCCTCAGCTGTGCTGGGAATCCTCCTGGATCACTCCCACAAACACCCAGGAATTAAGGCTTTGGGCTGCGTTCCTGCTTCCGACTCAGAAATCTCATTTTCGGTCGACTCGTGTTGTTCCTCCTCTGGATTTATTTTTAAGAAGTTGGGTTTGGGGAGGAATGAGGTGGGATTTTACCAACTGCAGGGTTTGCACGGAATCATGGAATGGTTTGGGTTGGAAGGGATCTTAAAGCCCATCCAGTGCCACCCCCTGCCATGGGCAGGGACACCTTCCACTAGCCCAGGTCACTCCAAGCCCCGTCCAACCTGGCCTTGGACACTTGCAGGGATCCAGGGGCAGCCACAGCTTCTCTGGGAATTCTATCCCAGCCCATCTTCACCCTCACAGCCAGGAATTCCTTCCCAATATCCCACCTAACCCTGCTCTCTGTCACTTTGAAGCCATTCCCCCTCGTCCTGTCCCTCCATTCCTTGGAAATAGTCTCTCTCCATCTTTCCTGGAGCTCCTTCAGGTCCTGGAAAGTCACAGTCAGGTCCCCCCAAAGCTTCTCTTTTCCAGGCTGAAAACTTCATGGAATTCTCATGAATCCTTCCCAGATTTCACTTACTATCCCTGTCAAACAGGGTCCCTTTCTGACTCCCAAATCTGTGTGTTTGGGTGTGGCCTTTGAGGTCATTGTTGACTCCTTTGATGTTACTTTAAGGGTTTTATTTGGGGGGGGATAATTTAATTTCCACTGAGTGTTTTAATACCAGTAACAATGAAAAAGCAACTGGGTTGATTTGAACACTGCTAAAAATACCCATTCTTGCCCTGAGCAAGAGGGTCAACCATGACTTTTTAAGGGTGGTTAAAATGGGAATATCCCAAAAGCAGCCTGGGAGGTCATTTGTGACTCCAACCTGCCTCACCCATAAGAGTCATCAGCAATCCAGGCTAAAAATCCCAGAGATTTAAAGAGCATTTCCATTCCAGAGGCCAAAAATTCCTTGGCATCCTGTCTTTACAGTGCCCCACAAGGCCCTTGAAATCACAGAGGCTGATTTTATGCCCCAAGCCACGGAAAAATCTTCACTTTCTATATCACCAGCAACCACAACAACCATTTAATCCCTAAATTTCCAAGGAGGGAAGAGTTCCATAAAAATTCCAGCTCTGCTGCCTCGGGTAGGCCAATAAATTCATGATGATCAAGCAGGTTTTGCAGAAATAAAATGAAGATACGGAAGTAACAGCCAGGAGCAAAACTTCCAGACTCTAAACAAAGTTGGAGGAGAAACATTTAATCAATGCTGGGCTTAATTTTGTTTTTCTTACTGAAGGAAAAAAGGAAAAAAAAAAGGGTCATGAATTCTTATCAAGCTTCCTTAAAGGACAGCTTGGCATGGGCTCTAACTTCTTAAAATTAAAATTATATTGATTTTCCATTTGGTTAAATAAATGTGCCTCCCTGACTTCGCTTTAGGAAAAGAAAAATGTTTTTAAGGGCGATTTTCTCCTCAGCAATCTCTTGGATTTTGCCTTGGGAATGTCCATCTACATCCAAATTAAGGGGCAAAGGGATTACCCAGAATGGCCCGAATTCCTGGGGGCACGGGGCAAGTTTCACCCTCTTAAGACAAAAAAAAAACCAAACAAAATTCAAATTCTCTCAGCGTTGATGCTTCGGTTTGACACTGTCTGTGAATATTTGTATTGTTCAGGAAAGAAATTGGTGGTTGTAGGAAATTTCCAGGAATATTTTCATTATTTAGGAAATAAATTGGTGGTTGTGTGAAATATCCAGGAATATTTATATTATTTAAGAAAGTAATTGGTGGTTGTATGAAACTTCCATGAATATTTCCATGATTTAGGAAAAAAATTGGTGGTTGTACAAAATTTCTATAAATATTTCCATTATTTAGGAAAGAAATCGGTGGTTGTAGGAAATACCCAGAAATATTTACATTATTTAAGAAAATAACTTGTGGTTGTATGAAATTTCCAGGAATGCTCACATTATTTAGGAAAGAAATTGGTAGTTGCACAAAATTTCCAGGAATATTTCCATTATTGAATAAAGAAATTGGTGGTTGTGTGAAATATCCAGGAATATTTCCATTCTTAGGAAAGAAATTGGTGATTGTGTGAATTGTCCAGGAATATTCACATAATTTAAGAAAGTAATTGGAGGTTGTAGGAAAATTCCAGGAATATTTACACTATTTAAGAACTAAATTGGTGGTTGTATGAAATATCCAGGAATATTTACGTATTTAAGAAAGTAATTGGTGGCTTTGTGAAATGTCCATGAATATTTACATTCTTTAGGAAAGAAATTGGTGGTTGTAGGAAATTTCCATAAATATTTTCATTATTTAGGAAAGAAATTGGTGGTTGTATGAAATATCCAGGAATATTTATATTATTTAAGAAAGTAATCGGTGGTTGTATGAAATTTCCATAAATATTTACTCATTTAGGAAAGAAATTGGTGGTTGTGTGAAATATCCAGGAATATTTATATTATTTAGGGGAGAAATTAGTGGTTGTGTGAAATGTCCAGGAATATTTACATTGATTAGGAAAGAAACTGGTGGTTGTAGGAAATATCCAGGAATATTTACATTATTCAGGACAGAAATTGGTGGTTGTAGGAAATGTCCAGGAATATTCACGTTTTTGAAGAAAGAAATTGGTGGTTGTGTGAAATTTCCAGGAATATTTGCATTATTTAAGAATGAAATTGGTGGTTGTAGGAAATTTCCAGGAGTATTTTATTGTGTTACAGCGTTTGCATCAAAAATTAATATTTCAACATTCAAAAATGAATATATCAAAAATGAGAATATCCTTCCCAGACTTGCCACCCACCTGAATACTCCGAATTAAACTCAATTTTCTAAACAGTCACCTAAAAACCTATTTTTGGGATTGTTTGGATGCCCAGGGAAGTGGAACATTCCTGGCTGGGGATTTGTTTCCCCTGGGTCACAGACAGATTTGAAGTGCTCAATTCCTGGGCTTTTTCTCTGTTATTAAATGAAGATTCTTCCCGTTATTATATTCCCTTTCTTCCCAGATTTTCTGCAGGGAAAGACCCAAACCCTTGCTCTTCACTGACCACTTAACATCCCAAATTAAGGGAGCTGCCAAGACAACTGTTCCTTTCTTTCTCTTCCCAGAATTTCCTCTTTTATTTTATTTTTTTTTTGGTATTTTTTTCTCCTTTTTTTCCCCCCCCTTTCTCCAGCTGTTTCCCTTTCCTACTCACCTTGTATCCCTTGGAAATGTCACATTTCTCTCTTGTCTTCTCAGTTTTCTCCCTTCCCCTTGCCCTGAGAACATTGAAAATGCTCTGAGCTCGTCGGTCCTCAACTAAAAGCCTTGTTTCAAGGACTCTGATGGAAGCCAAATGTCAAAATATTTCAGAATTTCCCATATTTGTGCTTGTTTTCAGGTTCAAACACGGTCCCATTTTATTTTCTGTAAAGCTCCTGTGCAAATTCTGTTGGATTTTGAAGATCTCTTGGCCTGTGCTGCCTGTTTGGGCGAATTTGGAAGGAACACTTGAGGGGAGATACACTTGGAGGAGATAAACTTCCTTCTCCAGGCAGTTCTGGCAGGCAGAACCTGTCCCATCACCCAGCCAGGAGAAGGACAGATGGGGGGCACTGGGAGCAAACCCATCCCAGGGCAAGAGGCACCTTCTGGAAGCGGGAATGTGGGAAGTCTGTGCTGGATGTGGGCCCGTTTTTCCTGCTACAAGGTCGTTGTCAGAAAGGTGAAATGTTTCTGAGCAGATTTATTTATAAAACCATTGTTTGACTCCCCCTTCTCCCCAGTATTCCTGAAAATCTTCTCGTTATATTGTTCTCCAAGATGATTCATGGATTGGGAAGAACAAGGGGGTGCTGAATGTTCTTCCTTCATGGCAGGGGCAGTTGCAGGCTGGGAGGTCACGGCACAGAACTGGAGAGTCATGGGTGGTTTGGGTTGGAAGGGACCTCAAAGATCATCCAGTGCCACCCCCTGCCACGGGCAGGGACACCTTCCACCAGCCCAGGTTGCTCCAAGTTCCATCCAACCTGGCCTTGGACACTTCCAGGGATCCAGGGGCAGCCACAGCTTCTCTGGGAATTCTATCCCAGCCCCTCCCCACCCTCAAAGGAAAAAATTCCTTCCCAATATCCCATCTAACCCTACTCTCTGGCAGTTTAAATCCATTCCCCTTGTCCTGTCCCTCCATCCCTTGGAAATAGTCTCTCTCCATCTTTCCTGGAGCCCCTTCAGACCCTGCAAGGCCACAATCAGTTCCCCCCAAAGCTTCTCCTCTCCAGGCTGAACAATCCCAGCTCTCCCAGCCTTTCCTCCCAGCAGAGCTGCTCCAGCCCTGGGATTCTCTTGGTGCCTCCTCTGGCCTCTCTCCAGCAGCTCCATGTCCTTGCTGTGCTGTTCCCCAGGGCTGGAGCAGCTCTGCAGGGGGGTCTCACCCGAGGGGACAGAGGGGCAGATGTTCAGGGGAGGTTCTTCCTCCCCATCCAACCCAGTTGTTTTTTGGTAGGACCACAATTCCTTCCCGACTCCGAGTGAAAGACCTTTCCTTCCCAAACCCTCTGGCTGCTCTCCCGAGAGCCAGGATGCTCTGAGGACTTGCAGTGCTCATCTCCAAGGCCATCAGCAATTCCTGGAGCTCAGGTGACTTATTAATGTCCCCTTTGACGAGTCCGATTGAAATGCACGCGGAAAAAAAACGACTCTTTACTGTCGGAGCTCATTAAGTTTTATGCCCAAAACAAAATCATTAGTCAGGAGCTCTGGAAACTCCTCGACTAAAGTGGGCATCTATTGAATATCCCCCGATGCAATTCTTCCTTCTAATATGGTAATTCGTTATCTGGATTTAATTAGCTGCAGGGTGAAAGGTTGCTGGGCAGGGGTTGTTCCTGCGAGAGCCCGATGGAAATTTTTAAGTACTTTCACTCTGGGCTGACTGTCTTTCCAGATCAATCTTCCTGCTTAATGACAACCAATACTTTCAGATATGATTACAGCCCAGCTCCATCTTTTCACGAGCCGAGACTCTTTGGAATCATATGTATTGATCTTTTTAATAGAAGTCAAGAAAAATGAAATTACCCTGCCTCCTTTTTTAGCAAAACTATGATAAATGGGAACTGGGAAAGTTACAGAAGACTTTTATTTATTTATTTATTTATTTTTTTCTCCTCTCTCTCTCTCTCTCTCTGTCTGTCTGTTGGGGATTATTTTAATCTCTAAAAAACGATGGTCTTTTTAATAATGTTTGTCTTTCCATTATGCACATTTGCAGCAAAGCCAGGACTTATTTTTGTATTCCTTTATATAACCACATTTAAGCAAAACCATGTCAGAATTGCCTGCTGGTGTATTTAGGGATCCATCAAGTAGACTCCGAGATAAAGGCGAAAGCAGCTTTTTAGATGCCAAAAGATTGTGTTTTCTTGGCATCCACGAGTTTAATCCAATTTCTGAACAGTG
Organism: Pipra filicauda; assembly: GCF_003945595.2. NCBI lineage: Eukaryota > Metazoa > Chordata > Aves > Passeriformes > Pipridae > Pipra > Pipra filicauda. Next base: position 194,954 of record NW_024104959.1, on the reverse strand, counting down.
TTTCGAGATGTCTACAATCAAGTTTTCATTTGTTTCTTATATAGATCTTCCCCTTCGTTGCCTGTAATAATTGTGACAAGAGACTTGACTTATCTGCATTTTCTTGCTTCCCAGAAGTCTCATCCCGGCTCTCACTTATCCAATTTTCAATGGGATCATCAGTCTCGTGGCTCTGCCTTTTGCTCCGTGTTTGCAAAGCTCCAAGAATTTCCCGAGGAAATGTTCCTGTTGTCCCCCTGATCCCGAGGCCTGGAGAACACCCTTTTGGCTTTATTTCATGTCCCAACCATCTTTTCACCCCGCTGAGAACAGCATTTCCCGGTTTGATTTCTCGTTTTTGTGCCACCGGAATGGAGGCAAAAAGGGGTTGGATCCCACGTGAATTGTAGCTGTTCCTCAGGGATAAATCCCACTCCAAAAGCAGCGGGTGAGAGAAATCTGAGTGGCAACAGTGGCAGGAAAAAGATGTGGATAAATCATGGGAGAGATGGAAAATATATATGATATATATATGATATATATATGTATTTTTTATATATATATATACATGTATATGTATATATATATTGTATATATACATATACATATGTACATATGTACATATATATAATATATAAAATATATATGAAATATAAATATATAATATATATAAAATAAAAATATATGTGATATATAATACAAGTATTATATTATATACAATATAAATATATATAATATGGATATTATATATTTTAAATAAATATACAAATATATAGAATAGAAATATATATGTTATATAATATAAATACTATATTATATATAATATAAATATATAATAGAGATATTATATATTTTAAATAAATATACAAATGTATAGAATAGAAATATACATGATATGTAATATAAATATTATATTATATATAATATAAATATATATAATATGGGTATTATATATTTTAAATAAATATACAAATATATAAAATAGAAATATATGTGATATATAATGTAAATCTTGCGTTATATACAATATAAATATTTATAATATAGATATATATTTTATATAAATATATACAATATATAAAATATATAAATATATTAAATACAAAAAATATATTAAATATATATATTATATTATATATAAAATATATCTCACTGGTATTGATGGGAATGGGAAAACACACACCTGACCTGCAGATATTTCAAATCAGGGGCACAGAAAAACTCCCCTCAGCTCGAAGGTCAGGGCCTTGTTCTCTTATTGCCTGATTGATCCTCAGTTCCCTAATCTTCCATGCTGTAAATCCAGGGCTTTTTCACACTTATTTCCACCAGGTAATTTCCTTTTTTATTTTTTCTATTCATCCCCCCGTAATTTTTTAACTCCCCCTTCACTTCTCATTAGTTGTCTTGACAGAGGAATTTCCAGTTCTCAGGCATTTGGGTTTATTGCTGCCCTGGAAACTCAAGATTTTTCCATCACGTTCCTGCCTAAAAATGGACTGACAGAATAACTTGACTTGTTTTTCTTTCTTTCCCCAGGTAAACTGAACTAAATAAAATGCAAAACGACCCCACACCACCCTTCCCAAAGTGCTTAATTTGCATCTTCACTAAAGAACAAAGAAACACCTTCCCGAGGCAAAATCCCAGGATTCTGCAAAACCAGCTCTAAAATGACACAGGAAAACTGCCTGTTTTGAACGATCCTGAAGGGTTTTTAAACCTGGATTATTTTTAAGGAAAACACTTGAAAAAGTAAAGTCTGGGGGTGGTTTTTTTTAAGTGGTGATCCCCAGGATTTATGTTCAGCTCAGTGGGATTTTACACCCACCCTGTTTGGTTCCTCCTCGTTTTCCAACCTCTTCCTGCTGCTCACTGGACACAAGTTCCTCGTCCTGACATCCTTATCCCATGGATTCTTCCTTAAAATCGTAAAATCATGGAATGGTTTGGGTTGGAAGGGACCTTAAAGCTCCTGTTGCTCCGTGTCCACTAGCCCAGGTTGCTCCAAGCCCCGTCCGACCTGAACTTGAATATTTATTTTCCCTTGAATATCCCATTCCCAGGAATTCTTACCCTTACAAACCCCCTGAAACCTCGCTGACTACATTTTATATCATATAATTTTTAATGGATTAGACCTTCTAAAGGTAAGTTTTGATATTTAATCCAGTCAGGGGCGTGCCTGTGCCCCATCCGACCTGACCTTGAATATTTATTTTCCCTTGAATATCCCATTCCCAGGAATTCCTACCCTTATAGAACCCCCAAAACCTCACTTATTACGTTTTACACCACATAATTTTTAACGGATTAGGCCTTTTAAAGGTAAATTTTGATATTTCATCCAGCCAGGGGCGTGTCTGTGCTGCAGATGGACCAGGCCAGGTTGATAAAACCATTTTGGGACTTCACTGCTCTCAGCTGCAGAAAATTTTTCCAATCTCTTCCTGCTGCTCACTGGACACAAGTTCCTCGTCCTGACATCCTTATCCCATGGATTCTTCCTTAAAATCGTAAAATCATGGAATGGTTTGGGTTGGAAGGGACTTTAAAGCTCCTGTTGCTCCGTGTCCACTAGCCCAGGTTGCTCCAAGCCCCGTCTGACCTGACCTTGAATATTTATTTTCCCTTGAATATCCCATTCCCAGGAATTCTTACCCTTACAAACCCCCTGAAACCTCACTGATTACATTTTATATCATATAATTTTTAATGGACTAGGTCTTTTAAAGGTAAATTTTGATATTTCACCCAGCCAGGGGCGTGTCTGTGCTGCAGATGGACCAGGCCAGGTTGATAAAACCATTTTGGGACTTTGCTGCTCTCAGCTGCAGAAAATTTTTCCAATCTCTTCCTGCTGCTCACTGGACACAAGTTCCTCATCCTGACATCCTTATCCCATGGATTCTTCCTTAAAATCATAAAATCATGGAATGGTTTGGGTTGGAAGGGACCTTAAAGCTCCTGTTGCTCCGTGTCCACTAGACCAGGTTGCTCCAAGCCCCGTCTGACCTGACCTTGAATATTTATTTTCCCTTGAATATCCCATTCCCAGGAATTCTTACCCTTACAAACCCCCTGAAACCTCACTGATTACATTTTATATCATATAATTTTTAATGGACTAGGTCTTTTAAAGGTAAGTTTTGATATTTAATCCAGTCAGGGGCGTGTCTGTGCCCCATCCAACCTGACCTTGAATATTTATTTTCCCTTGAATATCCCATTCCCAGGAATTCCTACCCTTATAGAACCCCCAAAACCTCACTTATTACGTTTTACACCAGATAATTTTTAATGGACTAGGCCTTTTAAAGGTAAATTTTGATATTTCATCCAGCCAGGGGCGTGTCTGTGCTGCAGATGGACCAGGCCAGGTTGATAAAACCATTTTGGGACTTCACTGCTCTCAGCTGCAGAAAATCCAGGGCTTAAATGAAAAGCCTGAGGTTAAAAAAAAAAAAAGGCAATTATGTCGTGATTGCTTTAGTTATAACTCAGAGTTTTAATTTTTAAAGAGTTCTGGATGTTTCAGCACGGCTTGAAACCACCCAGGTTCAGCTAAAACCAGTTTTAAGGTGTCTTTCTCAGAGTCTGTTTTACAAAATCGGGCTGATTTTACGTGTCTGGCTGATTTGACTGCCTGATTTTTGGTATTTAATGTTATTTAATGTTATTTAATTTTGTTATTTAATGTTATTTAACATTATTTAATGTTATTTAATTTTATTATTTAATGTTATTTTTCGTTGTTTAACGAGGATGCAAAACTAACCCCTCTGGGCAGGAGAAGGTAGAGCTGCACTGCAACATAGATTTATTTGGGAATAAATATTAATTTATCTATCTGGGAAAAGCCAAGTTATTCTGCTGCTAAAGTTTTAGTCCTGAAGAAAACATTTCTTTGGGAAAACAACTTATTTGGCTCCGAGATGCCTTGTTTTGAACACTGGAAGATAATTACATGTCATGTGGGCAACACAGAGAGAAATAAAGTTCTTCCATCCTGTTTATCTGAGTTTTCAGCTCCTATGTTGAGATTAAACATGTTGGGTTTTTTTTAGCAACTATGTTTTAAAATTTATTATCATGTGTGCAAAGCAGTCTGGAATAAATAATTCTATTTAATCCATCAAACACTTGTAAGTGAAGGTTTTTATGTGAATTTATTCTTTAAGGAAAAAAGGTCCAACTCTTCCTGTGTCTCCCAATTTACCTGAATAATCCAAATATAAGACCTGTTTGGGCACCTGTTGCACTTTTATATCAGATAAATGGGTACTAAATTGAGTTTTTAAAATTCTTTTCAATGTAAAAAATTATGGGATGAGCCTGAACCAACGATTTACTGCACAAATAGTGTTTTACATATAGAATATTTGCAGGATAAGGCAAGATGTAATTTTATTTATGTCTTTAGTATGGCTGAGCTTCTCATCTGGGCAAGAAGGAATTAAGGTGTTAAGGTAGAAGGAGAAACCTAAAATTAAATAGGGTGATATGAACTATAAGTTTTCAGTATTTTTTTTTCTCAGCTCATCTCTATTATTATTTAAATAATTATTTTCTATATACCTATTATTTTAGAAATATATTTAAATATATTTAAATATTTTATATTATATAAATAACAATTGTTTTAGATGTATTAATTATATAAATAATTAATATATAAAATAGTGATTATATATAATTATTATTTATATCATAAATATATATAAATAGTGATTATATATAAAATAATTATTATTTATATAATTAATGTATATAAAATAGTGATTATTTTAAATCGATGAATTATATAAATAATTATAATAAAATAAATAATTATCTAATTATTATAAATTATTTCACTCTACATCCTTACATAATAAATGTAGAGTGAGAGGAAGGAACACACCATTTTTCTGACTAAGTACTGAGAGACTTGGCTTTGCAACTCTTTGAAATCGTCCCTGCAAGGGAAATTAATCAGTTTTTTTTGTCATTCTTTTTTTGTCATTCATTTTTTTTCTCATTCTTTAGCTCCACTGATCCTTCTGACACAAGGCAGTGAAACAGTTAAATCTGTGCTGGGTATCCCCCAAAGAATAAATCAAACACCACTTATTTAAAATGGGAAAACGTTTGGGCTGGCAAAGAATTTTTTCCATTTGGCTATTTTTTTATGGAAAACTTTTTCTTCTGATGAACGATTTTTTTTCTTTTTAATCTGAAGTCTTTAATGGGAATCAGCTGTCTGCTTTTTTTTTTTTTTTTTTCTTCCCCTTTTCCTGGAAAATCTTCGCTTTTTATTGAAAGAAGAAATCATAAAGAAGAGAAGAAAACAATATTTCAGCGAAGAACCACATATTTGAAACATAGATGTGGTTGCTAATTGGTTATTTTACTGTCTAAAAAGTCAAATTAACAACTTATCTAAAAGCCAGAATGACAGAAATAAAGGAAAATATCCTTTTTGACTACTGTAGGAAGAGAACTGGGATTGGAAACCCTGGAGGAAATGGATTTTAGGAGCCAGCAAAGAGAAATGAAAGGATGACAGTTGGCAACAGATTCCACCAGGAATCGTTTTCCCTCTGGAATTTGATAACTGTTAATTCTTCATATCCTTGTCTTCTGCCAATGAACACAGTCCTTTTCACTGATAAGAAATTCATATTGTTAAACTCCACGTGAACTCCAAAAATATTAAGGCCTAAATGCTTCCCAGCAGATATGAACAGCGAAATGTCAGAGGAAATTTAATAATTGAGCTTAATAAAATCAGCTGGAGTTTGGAATCTTGCTTGAGATGTTCCTGAAAGGACAATCACTCTTAGGAAACTAAGTCAGGAATGAAATGTAGTCCCTGGTTAATTGGGGAAGGATCGATGGGTTTAACGAAGCCGGAGTCCTTCCAGAGGAGCAGCAGCTCAAAGCAGTGTGGGTTTGAACAGAGGGCTCTGGTTTTTTGCCCTTCTGCCTCCTGAGAGACTCGACATTTCATCCAAACCCACGGTTCAGGATGGCCTTGGGGGGAGGTTGGTCAACCCAAACTCTTGTGTGAGGTCCTGAGCGAGGCACGAGGGGGATTTGAGAGGGATTTCATGATTTGAAATGAATGGAAATGGATTGAAATCAAGTGACATGAATTGAAATTTGCAGATGACACCAAGCTGGGGGGGAGTGTTGATCAGCTGGAAGGCAGGAGAGCTCTGCAGAGGGACCTGGATGGGTTGGAGAGTTGGGCTGATTCCAAGGGGATGAGGTTCAACCAGGCCAAGGGCCGGGTCCTGCCCTTTGGCCACAACAACCCCCGGCAGCTCCAGGCTGGGCCAGAGGGGCTGGAGAGCAGCCAGGCAGGAAGGGAGCTGGGAGTGGGGATGGACAGGGAGCTGAACAGGAGCCAGAGTGTGCCCAGGGGGACAAGAAGGCCAATGGATCCTGGCCTGGCTCAGGAACAGGGTGGCCAACAGGGCCAGGAAGTGATTCTTGCCCTGGACTCAGCGCTGGTGAGGCCACCCCTGGAGTGCTGTGTCCAGTTCTGGGCCCTCAGCTCAGGAAGGACATGGAGGGGCTGGAGCAGGTGCAGAGGAGAGCAACGAGGCTGGGGAAGGGACTGGAGCACAAGTGCTGTGAGGAGAGGCTGAGGGAGCTGGGGGGGCTCAGCCTGGAGAAGAGGAGGCTCAGGGGAGACCTCCTCACTCTCTGCAACTCCCTGACAGGAGGGGGGAGCCGGGGGGGGTTGGTCTCTTTTCCCAGGCAACCATCAGCAAGACAAGAGGGCTGGGTCTTCAGCTGTGCCAGGGGAGGGTTAGGTTGGAGATTAGAAAGAATTTCTTTGCAGAGAGGGTGCTCAGCCATTGGAATGGGCTGCCCAGGGAAGGGGTGGATTCTCCATCCCTGGAGGTGTTTAAGGACAGACTGGATGTGGCATCAGTGCCATGGGCTGGGAACCACAGCAGGGTTGGATCCAGGGTTGGACTTGATGATCTCGGAGGTCCCTTCCAACCCGGCTGATTCTGTGATTCTGTGATTCTCTGACCCATGTGAGGTCCCGAGTGAGGCACGAGGGGGATTTGAGAGGGATTTCGTGATTTGAAATGGATGGAAATGGGTTGAAATCAAATGACATCAATTGGAATGAATTGGAATTGACTGAAATCAAACAAAATTAATTGAAATGGATTGGAATTGATTGAAACAATTGACATTGATTGGAATTGGATGGTGATCCGAGATGAACGCTGCCTTTGTACAACCATGTCCTGTCGTGAGAGGCTTCATCTCCACAGCTCATCCCCCATTTGTAACATAGGAATTGTTTGTACAATGAATAATCCTAATTTTGGGTCCCTATCCATCAGCCTGTGATGATTCCACAAGCTCCAGCCAGCACTCACCGCCCAGGAAGGAGCAAAGGACAAATTGCAGCAGTTCCACCTCCATGGGCACGTTCTGAGGAGTACAGGAGGGGAATTCAAAGTGAGGAAAGAAGGAAAAACCAAAGCAGGAAAACAGGGAATCGCCACGGGATACTCCACAAATCACAGGTATTTGGTTATTCAGGTTGGAATGCAGAGATGAGCAAAGAAAGGAGAGAGACTTTGGAGAGAAGGAGAAAACGGTTCAATATGGGACTGGCAAAGAAAGCAACGGAGACGGGAGAGAGTACAAAGGCAGCCTGAGCTGGAGACCATCTGCTGGGCAGGTTCAGAGGTCCTGCTGCAAATTAGGCAGGTGTTCCTGAGAGATGTCTCCAGCATTTCTGAGCACGGGAAGAAATAGGTAAAGGTTGGGCTGTTAAATGGAATAAAGATCAAGGGAACGTCTGCAACAAAACAGGTTGGATATTGGAAAAGGGTTTCTCACAGGAGGAGTGGTCAGGCCTTGGGATAAGTGTCCAGGGAGGTGGTGGAGTGCCTGTCTCTGGAAGTGTTCAAGGGGCAGCGGGATGTGAAACTTGGGGATGTAATTTCGGGGTGATTGTGGTGGTGCTGGGTGAGGGTGGCACTGGGTGATCCCGAAGGGCTCTGCCAACCTTAGTGACGCTGTGAAAACCTTCTTGGATTTTTTTCACTCCTCCTCTTCTCTTGCCAGCAGGTCATATCTGGCAGGTTTTTATTTCCCAGCAATGGGCTGATGAAACAGGTGGCAAATATCAGGGGAAGTGCCTGAAAAAATGTGACCCGAACGAAATCTTCTTTCCTGTAACATCTCCCGGTATCTGCCGGCCATAAAATTTAAGCAGGTGATCAAGAAGAGATGGCAAACTTTACATTTGACATGATCTCCCTTTGTATTTTCCTTCTGATTATTTCCATCTGCCTCCTGCCTGAAAAAAAAAAAGTGCTTTTCAGCTGCTTCTTTGAGGTGAATAATTCTAGAGGATTTTCAACAAGGCTGAGGCAACTTTAGCCAAAATCTTTGTGACAATGCAGTGCTGGAGGTGAGAAGTTAGAACTAGTTTTGGGGTAGTTAGAACTAGTATTTGTTCATATTTATGAGCATGAAATCCAAGAAAATAAGACAGCTTTATTTCAGACCCCCTTCATTAGATGTTGTTCCTGAAAGCCAAAAGGTTCCCACTCCTCTCTTTTTCTCCACTGAGGATTTAACACCCCAAAATTTCTGAATTGTAGCGAATTTTGCATGTACTACACAAAACCAGGTTACCACTGGCAGCTCTTTAGACTTCAATCTCCTGCAGGGTCATAACATCTGTTCTGCATTTATAGAATCCCTACTAACATATTAAAAAAGAGTGGATTTATTATGTGAGGGCTGAGTCGTGGAGACTTTTTCCACGTGCTGGAACCGGTCAGTAGGTTATCCTGAAGAAGCTAAATATAGCTATTTCTATATTTTCACATATATTGGAGTGCTCAGTGCTGCTATTTTGGTCACTCAGCCCCAGCCAGGCTCCAGAGCAAACAATGGAAACACTCCCTTTGTTTGCAGGATTGGGCCTCGAGGCTTTATTGTGAAACCACGTCCAAGGAACCAGAATAGAAGTTGGTAGGAAAGGTTTCAAGGTCTTAAAATCAGTCTTTTTTTTTTTTTTTACAGAGAATGGACCAATTTCAAGAAAATATTTATAATGGGGAAAATTCCTGAGGTCCAGGCAAGTCTCTCTGTTCAGACCTAAACTCAGTGAAAGGACAGGAGGAAAAGGCCTCAAGTTGCACCAGGGCAGGTTCAGATGAGATATTAAATTTTTTTTCCCTGCAGGAGTGGTCAGGCCTTGCAATAAGTGTCCCAGGAGGGTGGTGGAATCCCTGTGTCTGGGAGTGTTGCAGAGGTGTCTGGATGTGGCCCTTGGGGCCATGGATTAGGGGTGACTGTGGTGGTGCTGGGTGAGGGTGGCACTGGATGACCCTGGAGGTCTCTTCAAACCTTGATGATCCTGGGATTCTATTTGAGGATTAGTTGGGATTCAGGTGAACGAGGAGCAAGAAACTAAACTCCCACTGTCCACATCCCAAGGCTGTGCTGTGAGTGACTGAATTCCAGCTCTTTTTGGTGGAGCATCCTCTTCTCCCCGGGTCATCACGAAAGCCTGGACTCTTTTTGCCTCCTGAAAAATGCCTGTGGGTAGGAAAAAATAACTTCCCATTTGTGCTCCAGCCATAACCCTGGGCTGGTAAAACCCAATTTTGCTTGTGCCTGCCCTGTGCTGCTCTTTATTTGCTCAGTGGGTGGGTGGGGATGACATTTCCCTACAGGAAAATACGAACTCCGGAACCTTTTCGCTCCCTCATCTCGGCATCACCGACGCTGTCGGACGTCAGGAGGCCTGGTTTGAAGTCAGCACATCCTCCTCCTGTCCAGGCAGGGTGATCCCAGGCTCCTGAGGGCCACCCTTTGTGTGACCACGAGCCACCTTGGACAAAGAGAACGGTATTTTTCCGTGGCCAGCCAAGGAAATCCTTGGTCAAGATAAACAGCTTCCCCTCCACTCTCCTGCTGCCAGGAAGCTCTAAATGAACCCTCTGTAGTAGCTTGGTTTTTGGGGTTTTTTTTCAGTATTTTATTACTTATTGAAAGTTCAGACATGAGCTCTAAGCCAGAAAACTGAAGCTGTGTTGGAACTGTTGAAAGGCCACAGACCTTGCTAAAAGTTCAGGTATTTCCAAGTCCTGAGGACGTGTGTGAGCGTTTATGTGGCAGAATTTTTTGGGAGAGAGCAACTCTGCTAGTCCCTTGTCTCTGCCTCCAGTGGGACCACCTTTGCCTGGTGACAAATCCCCTGAAAAGCATCTTTGTTCCTCCCAAATCATTATGAACTCCACCTCTGCTCACCGGTGCAGCCAGTCCTGCTGTCACTACGAATCCCAAAATCCCAGAATGGTTGGGGTTGGAAAGGACCTTGAAGCTCCTCCAGTTCCAACCCCATGCCCTGGGCAGGGACACTTGCCAGCCTTCTATATTTGCAGGAGAAAAGGGGAAGAGCCAAGCAAAGCACTGACTCTTGTTCTCAAAAAAACCAAACCAAACCAAACCAAGCCCCTTTGTGATCTTTCCAGCCTGGCCCAGGAATTCCAAGTGCTGATACAACTGGAGAGTTGGAAATCATGGAATGGTTTGAGTTGGAGGGGACCTGAAAGATCACCCACACCCACCCCCTGCCATGGGCAGGGACACCTTCCACCAGCCCAGGGTGCTCCAAGCCCTGTCCAACCTGGCCTTGGAGACTTCCAGGGTTCCAGGGACAGCCACAGCTTCTCCGGGAATTCTATCCCAGCCCCTCCTCACCTTCACAGGGAAGGATTCCTTCCCAATATCCTATCGAATCTTGCCCTCCTTCAATTTAAAACCATTCCCCCTTGTTCTGTCACCCTCTGCCCATATAAAACATCCCTCTCCCTCCTTTTTTAATCCCCTTTGGGCCCTGCAAGAGGCTCTCAGGTCTCCCTGGATCCTTCCCTTCTCCAGGTGAACCCCCCAGTTCTCCCAACCTGGCTCCAGAGCAGAGGGACTTCAGCCCTTGGATCACCTTCGTGGCCCTAAAATGCAGCTTTGCTGACCAGCTCAGGTGTTTGGGTGCATGGGAAAGATTATCAATCCCACTGAAAAGAAGATCATCTCAGCTGCACCAGAATGTGTGTTTTCCAGCAAGATTTTTAGGCAATTTTCTTTTAAAATCCATCATTTTTCAATAGATTGGGAAAAGACCAGAAATGTGTAGAATAAGCTCTTTTCTTTTTTCTTTTCTTTTCTTTTCTTTTCTTTTCTTTTCTTTTCTTTTCTTTTCTTTTCTTTTCTTTTCTTTTCTTTTCTTTTCTTTTCTTTTCTTTTCTTTTCTTTTCTTTCTTTTCTTTTCTTTTCTTTTCTTTTCTTTTCTTTTCTTTTCTTTTCTTTTCTTTTCTTTTCTTTTCTTTTCTTTTCTTTTCTTTTCTTTTCTTTTCTTTTCTTTTCTTTTCTTTTCTTTTCTTTTCTTTTCTTTTCTTTTCTTTTCTTTTCTTTTCTTTTCTTTTCTTTTCTTTTTCTTTCTTTCTTTTCTTTTCTTTTCTTTTCTTTCTTTCTTTTCTTTTCTTTTCTTTTCTTTTTTCTTTTTTTACTTTGGAAACTGTTGCTTCAAATCGTAATTTCTGTGTGCAATGAATTGTGGGTGACAACTCCCAATTTTGATAATTGAAGGGATAACTATCCCTGATGATTTCAGCCAGCAATGTCTGTGTTAAAAAAACCTTCTAGTGCTCACAATGACCCCACATGGGCAAGATAAATGGAAAATATAAGTGGAAAAACATCCTCCTGGGAGCAAATCCAGAGCTGGGAATTATTTGTGGTCGTGCTGAGGGTGCAGGTTGTCCCATTGGGGCTGTAAGAAGACAAAAGGACCTGGAAAACCACAGGGAATCTGGGAATGAGAGTGAGATGAGGAGACAAGATGGGGTGGAAGAACCTGAGAGACAGAAAGGGGGGAAAGACTTGGATGTTGGTCAGGGAACGTGGGAGGAGGAACAGGGGAAATGGGTGCAAGGGCTGGAATGATGGGAGTGAAACGATGGGAGAAACTCTGGATGAGGAAGAGGAAGGAGCGGTAGGGACCAAAACACCGAAGGATTGAAGGAGGGAAAACTGGATCATAACATCTCTGAGAAATGCAGTTGGGAAACCAAGAGGAGCCCGGAATCTGCTCTTCCCAAGGGAATTCCTATCAACAGATGCTGCACAATGTTGCCCAACAGATTTGGTTTCCTCCATCCCATTCCTGGCATGAAGTGTTTACTCTGAGGCGTTAGGAAAAGCTGCTTTGCTGGCAGCAGATGCCAGGAATTTGCTCCAGGAGAGCACTGGGAATGTTGCCTTCTCACCTGAATCAGTCTGGGAGCTCTGTTAATACCAGCACCAGGATTTATTGGAATGCCTGTGTCAGGATTTTGATCTACAGATTATTTTCCAATACAGAGCTGCTGTTACAGATCATCCCTGGTATTGTTTGCAGGTTTGTCCTGGTTTTTTCAGAGATGTTGCAGTCTTACCTCATGGTGGAAGACCTGAAGGGGGGGTTTGTTTTCCCTAAACTCAGGATCAGGATAGTGCTTTCCACTCTCAGGGGGAAACTTGTACAGAGATTTGAGTGCAGCACCAAAAAAATGAAGGAAAACATTAAAAAAAAAAGAGAGATCTAATTCTGCTTTCATGCTCTGTGGTGTTTCCTTTTGTCCAACCACACTGTTAAAAATTAAAGGAATATGTGAGAGTTGGCAGATGGTTCTTGGAGGGAGGACTAGGACCTAAAGTAGTGGGAAGAGGGATTGGACAAAAGAAGTAAAGTGTCAGACAGAAGCATAAGAAAAATGTTTGGGAACTTTTAGTGAATTCCCAAAGGCTCAGGGCAGGTTTTTTGTCAGGGCAGGTAATTATCTCCCAAAACACTCATCAAGCTGCACTAGAATAGCACTGCCTTTCTGGGAGAAATCCAGGTGAACCTTTTCTTGGGAAGGGGCATAAAAAGCTTCCGACTCCACGCTTGGTTTCGGGGATCGCGACAAACGTGGCTCTTGTGGAAACATTTCCTTTTAATTCCACAACATCCTCTTGTGTAAACACTGCAACACATTGAATCAATTTTTTCAAAGGAACCTGTAAAATCAGAAAATACCCCGGGCTTTGATAGGCAGCAGCACATTAATTGCCAGCAGCACAAAGAGGCATTTCAACGTCTCGGAGCGTTTTGGCACAAATACAAATGACTTCTTTTCCTTCCCTGCCCTTGGAAATAGCTCTGCTTAAACTCTGAGCTTCCTACGATGGAGGAGTCACCATTAATCACCTTTATGACATCTCATATGTAGGCTGGGGATAAATCCATGGGCCCTAATCAACCACTTTCCTGAGGAAATTGGCCAAATCCTGACTCTTTGAGGAGGGAGGCGGGGGATGAATCACAACAACTTTGCTATTCAGACAAATCTCTTTTCAAGTGCCCTTAGAGCTCTTTTTTTTTTTTTTCTCTTTTCCCCTGTGAAGACAGCCACACAGGAAACAATAATAGTTTAATCTCTGGAAAAATTTCCTTCCTGCACTGCAGCAGCTTTTCAGACAGGTAGTCAGAGCGTGCCAAGGAAAATCAGGAGCAGCCCATGCCAAGAGCAGGATGTCGCTGCCTTCCAGCTCTGCTCCTTCCATGTGAGGAGAGAACAAGCAAAGACTTGTCTCCAAGACCAAACACCCTCCAAGCTGCACTTTGCTGGGCTTCAACAGCACTTGGGGAACGGAGAATGGAGCAGAGAAGACACAGAGGGTCCTGCAAACCCTCGCTGTGGTACCTCCAGCAGGAATAAAGTCACTGATTCCCATCCCCAACCCGCAAAGAGCTGGGTTTGTCACCTCCCACTGTGTGCACTAGGAAGGATTCTTGCAGCATTTTTTATCAGTCGTCTGTTGTGGGATTTTTCCTTGGCAGTTTTCATTCCTTTGAGCTGAAATTCTTCGCTCCACGTGAGCCGAGGAGGGAGGAAAGGAATTTTTTTTTTGAGGTAGAGCTTGGTGTGAGTCAGGGAGAGGCGTCGTCACACGGGGGTTGGTTTTGCTCAGGGTTTTGTTTGGATTGAGTTTTTCTTGATTTGTGCTGCAGTGACACAGGGGGTTAGAGAAGAAAATCAGTGACAGCACCCGAGGGAAGGGCTGGAGCTGGGATAGGGCAGGGTTAGGGTGGTTTTTAGGGAAAGGTTCTTCCCCCAGAGGGTGGTGGGCACTGCCCAGGCTCCCCAGGGCAATGGGCACGGCCCCAAGGCTGCCAGAGCTCCAGGAGGGTTTGGACAACGCTCTGAGGGACAGGGGGGAGTGTTGGGGTGTCC
>NW_024104959.1:83697-172661 GCF_003945595.2 Pipra filicauda | reverse complement strand
TTGTGAGGAGAAATCAGAGAGAGGGGGAGAAGGGGGCAAGAACTGGGATTCACTGGGACACACTGAGTTAGAAATATCGTAGTGAAAGGAGAGGAAAATGCAACTGAGAGGAAAAAAGAATATTTTTATAGAATCATGGAATGGTTTGGGTTGGAAGGGACTTTAAAGGTCAGCTGGTTCCACCCCCCTGCCACGGGCAGGGACAACTTCCAGTAGACCAGGTTGCTCCAAGCCCTGTCCAACCTGGCCTTGGACACTTCCAGGGATCCAGGGGCAGCCACAGCTTCTCTGGGAATTCTATCTCAGCCCCTCCCCACTCTCACAGGGAATAATTTCTTCCCCATATTTAATCTAAACCTACTCTCTCTAAGTTTAAAACCATTCCCCCTTGTCCCGTCACCATCTGTCCCTATAAAAAATCCCTCTCTCTCCTATTTATGAGCCCCCTTTAGACTTTGGAAAGGTCTCCAGAGGCTTCTCTTCTCCAGGTGAACACCCCCAGCTCTCCCAACCTGGCTCCAGAGCAGAGCTGCTCCATCCCTCTGATCATCTTCGTGGCCTCCTCTGGATTCCAACAGGTCCACATCTTGTGCTGAGGACCCCAAACCTGGACACAGCACTCCAAGTGGGATCTCCTTTTGAGGGAAAAGTTTCATCTGTATGGAAGGGAATTAAATTCTTCTTGTGAGGAGGATGAAGATGCAATAAAAGGGGTCTTTTTTTTATGACTCCTTCCCTCGTATTAATTCATGAGCTCAATATTGCAAACCCTGATTTAGTGTTGTCACTGTGAGACTGGGGAACACTGTTCTAGTGGCTGCATCACAGAAAGAAATTATAGTCAAAGAATCCCAGGATCATTGAGGTTGGAAAAGAGCTCCAAGGTCACCCAGTCCCCCCTGTGCCCCATCCCCACCTTGTCCCCCAGCCCAGAGCACTGAGTGCCACGGCCAGGCCTTCCTGGGACACCTCCAGGGCTGGGCACTCCAAACCTCCCTGGGCAGCCCCTGCCAAGGCCTCACCACCCTTTCCAGCAGGAAATTCCTCCTCCTGGCCAACCTGAGCCTCCCCTGGCACAGCTGGAGGCCGTTCCCTCTCCTCCTGTCCCTTGTTCCCTGGCAGCAGAGCCCGACCCCCCCCGGCTCCCCCCTCCTGTCAGGGACTTGCAGAGCCAGAAGGTCCCCCCTGAGCCTCCTTTTCTCCAGGCTGAGCCCCCCCAGCTCCCTCAGCCCCTCCTGCTGCTCCAGCCCCTTCCCCAGCTCCGTTCCCTTCCCTGCACACGCTCCAGCCCCTCCAGGTCTCTCTTCCATGAGGTTCCAGACCTGGACACAGCCCTGGAGGTCCCTCAGCAGTGGCAGCACAGGGGGACAATCCCTGCCCTGGGCTGTGCCCACACTATCCCTGATCCACCCCAGGTTCCATGGGGCTTGGTTGCCCCTTTCCAACACCTCTCCCAGCTTTCATCCCAGTTCCTGTGTGACTGGGATGCCCAGGGAGCAGGAGGTTGGCTGGGTGTCAGTCCTGCAGTCACACACACTCTGCTTCCCTTCCTGGCTCTGAATTCTTTCTGGAATTTTCATTCATCACTCAAGGATTCCTTCAGCACTGCAGAGGTGCCATTTCAACAGGAGAATATTCAGCCAAAGCAACTGAAACTCTTAATTTATTGCCTGGTGAAGACATCAGCTCTGCCATCAGGGCCCCTCGGGCTGAGGGAGCACCGGCCAACCCTCACAGAAGGCCAGAGACAGGAGGCAGAAGTGGATAGTGGGAATATGGAAAAGCCTGTGGATCTCATCTGCTGACCATGGAAGTACTGGGTGTAACAGGGCAGAGAGCAACACTTAGGGAACTTCAAATCCTGTTCCTGGTGGAAGGACAGGACTACTCCCAGCACCCAGGTACCGTGGGAAGAATCCCACCTCCAATCCCAGCACCAACTTGCAACCAGGACAACTTCCAAGAATCCCCCCTGGTGAGGAACAACTATTTTGCCACTGTGTGTGTGCCACTGTTGTCACCCACTGGGCATAATGAAAATATTCCATGGGGATCCCAAAGAATTATTTGGAGACCCGCCCTTAAATGTACAGTGAACATCCCAGCTTTCAACAGCTTTTATCTTTTTGACAGGAATGAGACAGGGAGAGACACTGGAAGCAAATAAAGGTTCTTGAAGCTCTTCCCTTTTGGATGAAGACCAAAATACACATAAATTCTGCAGGTACAAACCACGGCTGGCAGAGACTTCTGCTCTGTTTTATGTGGTGGCCAAGGTGGGGAGTTAAGTTCATTTCTAGTGCCCCCTTTTTGGCCACTAAAGAGCAGGAGAAATCTTTCCATGGGTTATATTCAGCCATTTGTGCCACGTAAATTCAAAGCAACTCTGCTTCTTGTTGGTTTGGTTTGGCTTTGAGTTTGCTTTTTATCAGTTTCCCCCTTTTGTTTGGTATTTAAAAATGGAGCTAATAAGTAGCTTTAGAGTAATATCAGGGGAAAAATAACTTCCGGTGTTTTACTTTTGGCTTTGCTTCATTTGGAAATACAAGTGACCCAGGGAAGGGTGACGAGACTTTCTTTAGTTTCATCGTGGAGTTGATTATAAATAGAAATAAACCTGTTAGTTCAGGCTGAAAACTATCAAAATGCAAGCTAAAGGTAAAACTGAAAATTAAATTGCTTCAATGTCCAGTTTTGAACTAACAAAAAGACTCTTCCTAGCGAAATACATGGTTTATATTTCTTATTCTACGAGACGACGCTTTAATTTCAGGGACTCGTTATTGAAATTAAAAAAGAACCAACCTGCTTGAAGGAGGTGTGTTGCCATGCACTGCTTTTCATCATAAGTTTTTTAGCTCTCTGGGAAGTTTGTTTTGCAGAGCCCAGACCCTCGTTTGACACTTGAACTGTGGCAAAGGGGTTGAGTTTACGGTGCCCGAGGTTTTTGCTGTCACGGGGTCGTTCGCCCGAGTCAGAAAAAAACCATTCGTGGAACTTCTGCAGTTATTTCCCTTCTAATGATCATTTGCAGCTTTGTTTTTTTTCGAGGCATTCTGTGTCTCTTTTCCTCTCAAAGGAACCTCTGTGTCGTTTTGGGGTCAGCAAATGAACGTGGAGCCTTTGCCTCTTCGGGCGTTTGAAAATCCTGCAGGTGAGTGTTTTCCCTGCTCCCGAGACCTCCTAATTCAGGCTTTAAACACACACACACACACATTGATCCTCTCCTTCAATGTCATAAATTTTAATGTAGTTTAACATACTGAGTTGTCACCAGTTTGATTTTCCAGGTCAAAGAGTTCAACCTCCTTTAATCACTGTGTCCAGAGCTCTCCCTTCCCTTCCAAGAGCCACAATCTTTGCCTCGGTGTTGTCTTTGCTGAACCGACAGCAAGTTTCTGTTCAAGGCTTTGAGGAGCCAATTTATGACTCCTTAAATAAATTAAATTCAGCCAAATTCAGATTTGGAATGATTGCAGGGGGTTATTGTATTATCTCTGGGATGTCTCAGTCTCTGGGTGCCAAAACTGTTTTTATTTAATGGAATAACATGGGAAAGTTACTCAGAGTAGGTTGAGCTCCATGGGAGTGGAGGTCACAAACACTCAGGCTCATCCTTATGGTGAATTTGATGCTGCCTTAATATTTGCACTGACTATTGAAGGTATTCCTTGCTTTTAATAGGAAAAGGGATGACAGCTTGCAGTAGAGGCTGTGAAATAATCTACTATGTCCGCAGTTGTTTGGGGTTTTACTTCTTTCTTTCCAGAGATCTCCTTTATTCAGCTCTGTAATTCCAGGTTTTTTTGGCTCCAAGCCTCTGAATGAGCAGAAATTGGCTGAGCCAAGATGCTGGGTATGTCCATACTCCAACACTCTGATCCTCCAGGGAATTTGAACTGGAGTAGCTTGGGCACTACGAGAAATCCAGCTGCATTTACAGAATAACAGAATCCCGTGGAAAAAACCTTTTAAGATCATCAAGTCCCACCATCACCAGCATGTTCACCATTAAACCACCTCCCTAAGTGCCACATCCATGGATTTTTTGAAGGCTTGCAGGGGTGGTGACTCCACCACTTCCCTGGGCAGCCCCTTCTAAAGCTTTACAACCCTTTCCACGATTTTTTTTCCCTACTATCCAATCTAAACCTCTCCTGGTACAACCTAAAGCTGTTTCCTCTTATCCTGGGAGAAGGTAACAAGTCTCACTGTGGTGCCTGGAACAACTCTGGCCTGGAAATTCAGTCCCTGAGGATTTGCTGGGTGATAAGCTCAGATTTAGGACATTTTTGAGAGCAATTTGACTCCCATTCTTTGAAGCTGAAAACCAAGTCCTGGAGATCTTTTCTGCACATCAACTTGTGTGTGCAGATCACCAGGCAGTGATACTTCGTGGTGGAAGGGGTTGTTTAATCTTTTTTTGTGGCTTTTATAAGAACCAGGACCACTAGGAACCATCAAATAAGAACTTTTTAAACTTGATTTTGCTCCATGACATCTTTGCAAAGCAGCCTCTGGAGGAGGAGGGAGGGATTAATGCACATAAGAGGGTGTTTGTCTTTCACAGGAGCCGCTTGACATCGCCAATATTTGTAATATTTACTTCAATCTACCTTTTAAAATTGATATCCTCCCATCACAACCCTCAAAACAGAATGCACATGTCAGGAGCATGGATTTAATTGGGAATCCCGGAACAATCCCTAAAAATCTCAGGGTGATGATGCTGAAGAAAACAACCAAACTCCCACGGCGGGTCTGTGCTTCCATCCTTGATGACCAAATGCATGATACAATTTTCCAGCTGCTCAGCCCTGTCATTCTAAAAAATCATGTTTTCCTCATTTTTAACTAGTCTGATCCCCTGGAATTCAGGCTCCAAATAAGATTTCCCTGCTATGGAGTCCGAAGCCCACACGTAACAGCCCCAGTATATCTTCATTAACAAGAAACATTTCTATTGATTTCATTTTGCAATGCTTCAGATTACACATAACAAATATGTATGGTCACCTAAATGAATTATTGCAATTGGATTTGGAATGATTGCAGGGGGTTATTGTATTATCTCTGGGATGCCTCAGTCTCTGGGTGTCAAAACTGTTTTTATTTAATGGAACAACATGGGAAAGTTACTCAGAGTAGGTTGAGCTCCACGGGAGTGGAGGTCAAAAAACACTCAGGCTCAGCTGCAAAAAGGGGGGGATTGCAATATTTATTTACTTATTTACATTTTTTCCTCTTGGAAAAAATATTTGTACAAGGAAATCTGGAATTTCTTAACAGGCTCAGCCCTGCTGAAACTCTCATCAGAAGAAAAGCTTTTTTTTTTTTTTTTCCTCCAGAAAGATCCTGCAAAGCAATTACCATTAAATGAGGAAAAGTTGCACCACGATCAAATCTTTCCCCAGAAATCTCTTAATTTTGGCATCTCCTTGAGATTCTACATCACTTTTTCAGGAAGTGAAGCAATTGCTCTTAGGGCACTGCTCACGTTATGGAAAGATTTCAACACACAGTGCTGGTCTTTTAAGGGTTTCAGCAATCATTTGCTTTTTCCTCTTTGTGCTGTTGGCTTCACCCACCTTTTTCCTCTCATGACAGGCTAATTTTTTGAATTCCTCAAGTCAGCAATTGCTCCTTCAGCTCTGAGGTAACGAGCTGAGGGTTTGTGCAGCAGGAGTAGAGCAGGTCTGTGAGGAAACCAATTGTGCACTTGGGAGGCCTGAAGAAATGAATCTGATGTGCAGATCTTTTGGAGGGAGAGTCACTGTGAGTGTCAAACGCTGTCAGGAGACCAAAATATCATCTAAAGAGAGACCCCAGACCGAGGCAAGTGACTGCAAACTGCACGAACTTGAGAAGATGCCCATGAGAACCTCAGGAGGTTCAACCAGTCCCAGAGCTGGGGCTGCCCCTGGGTCGGGGCAATCCCAGCCCTGAGCACGGACTGGGAGAAGAATTCCCTGAGAGCAGCCCTGGGGAGAAGGATTTGGGGGATTCTCATGGGTGAAAAGGTGAAGATGAGCCACCAGTGTGTGTTGGCAGCTCTGACATCCAACAGATCCTGGGCTGATCCCCCAGCGTGGGCAGCAGGTCTGGAGAGGGGACTGTGCCCCTCTGCCCCCTCAGGTGAGACCCCCCTGCAGAGCTGCTCCAGCCCTGGGGAACAGCCCAGCAAGGACATGGAGCTACTGGAGAGAGGCCAGAGCAGGAACCAAGAGGATCCCAGGGCTGGAGCAGCTCTGCTGGGAGGAAAGGCTGGGAGAGCTGGGATTGTTCAGCCTGGAGAGGAGAAGCTTTGGGGTGACCTGATTGCAGGACCTGAAGGGGCTCCAGGAAAGATGGAGAGAGACTATTTGCAAGGGCTGGAGGGACAGGACAAGGGGAATGGCTTCCAGCTGACAGAGGGCAGGGTTAGATGGGATATTGGGAAGAAATTGTTCCCTGTGAGGGTGGCAATGCCCTGGCCCAGGTTGCCCAGAGAAGCTGTGGCTGCCCCTGGATCTCTGGAATTGTCCAAGACCAGGTTGAACGGGGCTTGGAGCAACCTGGGCTAGTGGAAGGTGTCCCTGCCCATGGCAGGGGGGTGGCACTGCATGATCTTTAAGGTCCCTTCCAACCCAAATCATTCTGTGATTCCATGACACCAGAAAGAATGGACAGACTGGACTGTGCTTCCCTGGCAGATTTGCCCTCCCATCCTCTGGGACCCCCATTCCAGACCCACCAGCTGGGGTTCCCTTGCTGAAAAAAATCCCAACAAAGTGCTTCTTGTTCCCCCTCAGGCACTGCCAAACCTGCAGCTGTGGTGCAGCCTCCCCTCTCCAAAGCCCTGGAGTTTTGGGTATCCATCAATACCCAGCCCTGAGCTGATGACAATAAATATTCACAGGATCCCTGAGCTCTCCTGCAAACAGAAAGGAGCTGCCTCATGTCACTGTCAGGCCAGGAATGATTTCCCTTCACCCCCAGGTTTGACTGAATTTCAATCCCAGGCTCCAGGAATCATTCCTGGCTCCCCCAGGGGGACGGGACTGTTTCCAGTGGTCAGCAAAAGGGAGGCCCAGAGTGTTCATTAATATTTTAAAAAGCCAAACACCAAAATGACACGGGGAATGATGTATTGTCTCTGCTGCCTCCACACTGAGGCGAAGCAATCGGGAGGTTTGGAGCTGAGGGGCAGCTAAAGGAAAGCTCCCTCAGATCCCACAGTGCTTCTGGGATGACATTTCTTTCCCCTAAAACTGGCTCCTCCACTGGTTTTCTTCATTCTGGCTACCTGGGAGCCAGTGTTCCTCTGTCTGGGCTTCAGAAGGTGTGGATCAGCCCTGCCTCTGGAGAGCAGAAGCCGCGATATTTGGAATATTTGGAATTAGATCCCTCACACAGAAGGGGAAATTCTCATCCAAGTGATGGCAATCCTGGAATTTCAGCCTTTTTTGAGTCCAAACTGGAGCCCCCAACTGCCCTAAGTGGTGCCACCAGTGTGGAGGGTGCAATCCCAGATTCCCTGCACATGGAACACTCCCTGTATTCCTCAGCTGCTCTTCACTCTAAAAGTGACACCTATAACCCCATAAATCCGGATTCCTTCACAAATGGGACTCCACATCCTGCTGTGTCCTGAGGTGCCTTACTTATGGATTCAAGCAGAATCCAACTGGCTCTGTCTGAGGCCACAGATTTAGGCAAGTATTGCCCAATTCCCTTTATTAAGAGGTTTTTTTTTTATCGTGTTGTCCAGTAAGAAACTCCTTTTTCACAGTAACATGAAGTTAATTTTTTATAAGTCCAAACTGAATATATCACATTTGCACAGGGTGGAAATGTTGGCTTTGAATTCCTGAAGTGGTGCTGACATTGTCACTGGCAGAGTCAGGAACCTGACACTTCTACATTTGCCTGTTTAATGGGATAGAAACGGGCAGGAATTGAGACAAATGTTCCCCAGATTTTGACTGATCTTAATTCAATACCACAGTCAATGGCTGAAACCCATTTTAAGTGCTTTTTGGGAGAGGAATCTTGGCTGTCCTGGTGAAAGAATTCTCTTCTTCCACCTGAGATCTCTTAAAGGGTTAATCTTCGAATTAAAACCTTTCTGATTGTCTGTGCTAGTCAATGGAAAAAAGGGATTTTTTTTTTGGTGTGATAAAATTTATAGGCACGCTCTTAATCGCTCACTTTTCAGGCAGTTTGTTATGGAAATAATTAGTAGATGCCACTTAAGACTGAAAATGCACGTTTGACACAGAGCAGCTGGATTTTAGGTGCCACTGCTCTGGGAATATCTGAGGTCAGGGAAGAAAATTGGATATAATTGTCACCTTAGTTGTGGAGAGGCAACGAGAACTCCATGGCATTAAAAGTTGCACCCTGTCAGTAAAACCACAGGGAAAGGTGTGAAACAGAGGAAGAAGGAAAGGAAGTATTTTTTTTTGTGAAAAGTGATAGCAGGATTTTTCCATGAGGGGAAAATCAGAATGCTGTGAATAGATACAAATGAGCTGAATTCACTCAGTCGCTTTCCTAGTGAAATATGTTGGGTTTTTTTTTAAAAAGTGGCAGAAATCAGCAAAGCAACAGACATTTGGGTACCAGGTGGAGATTCAATGTGGAGAGGGAATTAAATAGAGGGGTTTACTCAGCTTTAGGTTCCCCAAAAAATCAAAGTCTACATTTGGAATGAATAGGCTCTTTTAGTAATTTAATCTTAATTTAAGAAACTTATCAAGTTTAATCCCTCAGTGCCTTTCTTAGCACGAAAACCACGAGCCACACTTCTTTTTTCCAATGTTCCTGTGGATTTCTGAGTTTCCAAAGGACATCCCAGTCAGGATTCCCCTCAGTCCCCAACAACAAGTGTTTTTGTATCACCACGTTCTTTCCCTGGAGCAGTTTTGTGGTAGTTTTCACTCACCAGCTCTAAACATAAATTCTGCCTGAATTTAAAGGTGTTTGCCACAGCTCTGTTTTAAATCCTTGTGACAATTCCCTTGATTTTTTGGTTTGATGGTGGAAATCTCCATCTTACTTCTTCCATGGGTTCAGAAGAGAGAACGACGTGAAATTCCAGTGGATGAAAAGATGGATGTCTTTGTCCCGCTGTCTTTCCTTGGAAATTAATGCAAAAAGCTTCCTGGGGAGGATAAATTGCCCAATTAGCAAACATAATGCAGAGAAACACTCTCAATGATTGCAGATGCCGTGACGGGAACTTCTCCATCTCGAAAAGCAGGGCCATGATGGAGCTCTAATTATTCTGCAATTGGAAGAGCTGATAAATGAAACTGTCCAGCCCCCAAAATATGCAGAGCATCTCCTGAATTTCCAATCAATAGGGTTTAATATTTCACTGGCAATCAGACATTTGAAAATCAATGCTGTCAGGGGTGGTCGACGCTCCCCTCCAGGAGGCTGAAGGCTCTGGGATGAACTCACGAAAGCTGCTCCGAGAGTCTCCTCTGGTCGGTTAAAGAAGGGAAAATTACTTTACAAAGCGATTTTAAAAACCCAGGCTCTTCAGTTTTCCAACCTGCAAAGTGCCAGGGAAGTCACAAGAAGCCCAGTTAAATATTTGAGGAATTTAAACTTCCCTGGGAAGGAGCTGTTCGGCTCCACAGTGACATTTACTGGGGGGGAAATCTTCTTGCTGTGGATATTCACAACTTGTTGTCCCGATCCCCTGTGAGGGTGGGGAGGGGCTGGGATAGAACTCCCAGAGAAGCTGTGATTTCCCCTGGATCCCTGGAAGTGTCCAAGGCCAGGTTGGAGCAACCTGGTCTAGTGGAAGGTGTCCCTGCCCATGGCAGGGGGTGGAAATGAGTGATCTTTAAGATCCCTCCCAACCCAAACCATTCTGGGATTCTAAATATCCCAATATGATCTTTCCAAAATTACCCCATTATTTTAATTTTTCAGCTAGATCTAATGAGTGAATGACTTCCAAAAAAAGTGAACACAGACCCTCTGCACTGGATGATCTTTAAGATCCCTTCCAACCCAAAGCCTTCCATGATTCTTTGCCCAGCACAACGTCACACAATGTAAAACTTCACCGTGACTCATTGCCATGTCTTGGAAAATCCAAGGGTCCCAAATATGTGCCTGTTTCCAGGCATTTTCTTACAGTCTTTGGTCTTTGATGAGATGATCTTCCCTCCAAAAAACCTCCTTCCTCCAACACGTACCCCCCAAAAGATGGACTTCAACAGCAGTAGGGTTTGAGTTGGTTTGGAAGGAACAATAACAGTGTGATGGGCTGATCCCAAACACTTTTCCACCAGCCCAAACCAAAGCTTCCTCAATGTTTTCTTGACCTCTGGCAGTTGAAAAGAGAGGACAGGATTTGTTTCCTAGTGCAGATTTTCTCAGTGTTCGAGCGAGCCTGGAATTGAGGGATTTTCTTTTTCCCGTGTTTTGTCTGGAAGAGGAGATCACTGTGGGGGATGCAGAGCCCAGAAAGCAAAGAACTGTGTCACAGCAGGTGCTCCAGTACCTAAATATACTTTTAAACACCATATTCTGGATTGTTGAAAGTCCTCAGAGAGGTGACAACTTGCATCTGTGGCAGCCTCGCCTTCAGATCCTGAGCTCTCCGAGTTCTCCCCGGAAAGCAAAGACAAGCTCCAGGATTCATCCGCTTCTTTCTTTCAAAGGGAACAAATGCCAACCTCTGATTGTACCCCTAAGATGCAAGAAATTATTGTTTGGTTATGCTTCTTCAGTAAGTGTTCTGGTACCACTGCAGTTCCTCAGATTTGATTTCTAGGGTTTTTTTTCCGGTTTTGATGTTTTAGTTCTCTGTACGTTAAAAAAAATAGGCTAAAAAGAAACAGTTTACAAAATATCCACTTTTCTGCTGAACAATAAATAACTGGGCTTCTTTAACCTAAATGGAGAACACAAATAATGCCTTTTTTGGGAGAGAATGTTGGATATTATCCTCTGCACTGCAGTAGAATTCAGGTTTTCTTAACTGCAAATTATTCCCAGTTTGAGAAATTACATTGCATGGCTTTCCGGTAATTTTTATGTTTAGAGTTCACCTAAACTTGACTTTACAACCAGACACTGCTGCCACTTGCAGCCCATACTTGTGCTGTGATGGCCAGAGCAGATGAGTTTGTTGCAGCAATCTCATCACAGGGTTAATATGGACCCACAGCTCAGTCAGAGAGATAAAAACAAGTAAGGAATTTTGGTTCTTTGTTTCATTTACTGTGTTTCCTTCTCAGTTCAGCCTGGAAACTTCGAGGCTCATCTGCAGCCAACTGGCCATGACTGGTCTGTGGAGAACAGAGAGCAGGAATAAATTAATTCCCACTGGGAAAAGGCCTTTTTAGTGTGGGTGCATTAATAACACAATCTATTGGTATCCCTGTAGAAAAGATGGGGTGGTCTCGGTGATTTTTGACCTTGTTGCAATTATGTTTCTGCCTGGAAAATGAAAATAAAATCAGCCTTTTCTGTTTAGCCTTTAGTCTAAAGATGGAGACTCCAGAGCACAGTTCATGATGCAGAGACGATGGAGTGGTAAAATGAAGTTTTGATGGGTGATTCCTGGCCTCTGGAATACAATTATCCACACCAGCAGGTTTCCTACCTCCTAGGAAAATTGAGGATGTGCCTCTTCTGCACTGGTGTGGTCCCAAACCCACTTCCAACATCCCTTCCCCTCACCATCTCCTCACATCCCTTCTCCCAGTATCCAAAAACATCTCGGTGCCGTGCTATGGAAGGACCTCTCTCACTATATTTTGGGACTTGGATCAACAACAACAACACCAAAAAGAGCACAAAAATGGTGGTGCCTGGGCCCTGTGGTGGGTCCTCCCAGTGCTGGTGGTGGCAACTGCCTGGTGAGGGCCAGGGGAGGGTCACAGGGGCTGAATTCTGCCTGGATTTGCTTTGGTTGGCACAATAAAGTTGGGCAAGGCAGCAGCTACAAAACCATCCCCTGATGTGGGTGTGCCATGAGGAAAACATCAATGGTCTGTGTGGACGGGGCAGGAGTCCTTCAAACTGACTCCTCTTCCCTAAATCACTTTGGAGCATCCAAAATATTGAAGACAGAGCCAGAACGTGAAAGACTTTGGAAATTATAACTCAGCGAAAGTCCCAAATTTTGCCACAAATGTTTCAGCTCTTTCCTGGGTGTGTTTCCCCTCACACATCCCTGGATCCCACCTGCCTTTCCAGAGGCACATCCAGCTGGATTTGCAGTTAAATAGCCAAGATATCAAGATCTCTCACCTTGTACCTTTTCTAATTGATAAGCTGTTAATTCCTTGCAGAATTTCTTGATGTTTTTCCTTCCTAACTTTCGTTTTTGGTTCCCTAAATTTCATCTTAACACGGTAACTCCCAATGCCCTCGTTCCAGGCCTAGGAACCTCCCAGCCATTCAAACATTCTTCTTTCATCCAAGTTCATTATCCTCTCTCCTCTCCCTTTAACCACTTTCTTATGTTCCTCTTGCAATCTTTATCTTCTCCTATTACCTAATAACTTCTCCCACGGCACCAAAGCAAATGTTTCACTGAAACATGAATAGATCCAGCAGACTTAAAACTGAATAAATCACTCATCACATCGTGGGAGAGGTATTAGATCAGTCTGGGATGATTATCTTTGCAAATGCCACGTCCATTTAAGGACTTTTTGCTGTTTTCTTCCGAGATTTTAATTCTTCTTTCCTTCAAAATTTGTCTAAAAGCTCCACACACTAATCAAGTCAGACTAATGAGCTCAGAGTTACCTGAGTTAGAAGGGGAGGAATTCCTTAAGTGAGTTACTTGGGATTCTCTGAAGATTTGCTCCAATCACTGATTTGACAGGTTTATTAAAACCCCTTCCTAACCATGTCCAGCTCTGTGGAATTATTCCCCCCTCTTCCTCTGGAATTCTGGGATGGACATTGCAAAGTCTCCATGGAGGATGTGAAGACCTTTGTATCTTGTTTTCACCTCATTCCTTTTCCTGTGCATTCCTTCTCACTATCCTTCCTTTCCCAATTTTCCATATTCAAGGACCCTTAATAATCACAAGGCAAATGATGATTTTAATTTTCTTTTAGTTAATCTTCATTACATTAAACCCTTCATCCATCCTCAACTTTGCTTCTCTTCCCACTGCTCTTCACTCTTCTTTTATTCCTTTCATTAACTGAAGCAGATTTTGTTGTTCCCCTTCACAAAATTTAACCAAACTTGGATTTTTGGCAGCTTTCTCTTTGTTTTTCCCTATTTTTTTTTCCAGGATTGGTAATAATTCTACCATTATTATCCAGGCTAAAATCCAGCAGACTCAGCTTTACTTCCCAGGGCAGACCAAGGACAATTCTCCAGAGGTCAGCAGAGTGGGAGGGACACTGAGGTGTCACCCTCAGAGCAAATCCAAGCAGAGGAGGATGCAACATTTTAAAGGAGCCTCTTCAAAACCTACTTTTTTCAAAGGATGAAGCATTTTGAAGCAAGTCCAAGCAGACAGAGGCAGGTTTCTTGAGGCTGGGTGTTGACTTCAGAACAATGCCAGTTGTCCTTTTGCTTCCAGGGGCAGGAAGGAGCAATGTCTGTGTTAATTTAATTACTGTGCCTTCTGAGTCGCCTCTCTTTTGGACCAGGAGCCCCTTTTGACAGATTCCAAACCCTACTTTGGAGAAAATTGATCTCACTGTGAGTCTTCCTTAATTTAGAGAGGCACCCAACAGCACAAGCTCCAGTGGGAATTCTCTCATTGATCCCCGGGTTTCCCTTTCCACAACGGTTCCCATGCACATCCTTTGCTCCTAATCCCATTTGTGGCCAGAAAATGAAGAGCCCCAAGTGTGTTATTGTCAGTCCCAGCCCCTCAGACTGCGACAGGGCAGCCTGGAGGAGCCCAAGGCTCCGAGGCTCTGAGAGCAAGGACGACAGGAGGAATTTCCAGGAGGCAAAAATTAGAGCTGATTGATAGGAAGCCACTAATAAACTGTCACATCTCATGGATGGGGAAGGAGCACAAGCCCCAGTGATAAAGTGGGATTGGTCAGGGCTGACAAACGTGCCTGGGAGCTGCATTATTGACACTGAGGGATGGTATCGATCCAGCTGCCAAGTTTATCATATTACGCAATTATGAGATTAGATTTGCATTTTTAATTCTTTTAGAAGGAATTGGCCCCAGGCAATTACAGGAGAGAAAGGCTGGGATGGAGCCTGCTGGTCCAGAATCATAGAATCAGAAGCTTTTAGGGAGAAGCAGCCACTGTCAAAGGGAAGTTTTGCCTGGCAGAGCCGTGACAAGGGAACAATGGGAGCACAAAACCAATAAAGCTTTAAAGGATTTGTTCCCAACAGTTTTGTCTCGAGGGACAATAAGGCAAAACCAGATGACCATTAAACCTGGGCTAATAAAGATGAGACCTACAGGCTGTTTGCTTTGTAGGGATCACAACCCCCCTGGAGAGTTTGGATCACGGTGTCTTCTCTGTCTTACAGCACAGCAGGCAAAGGACTTCCCAAAATTTTAACCCATCTGTTTGCAGAAATCACCCAAGTTGTGAGTTAGACATGTCAGTCCTTTGCAAACCAGTCATTAGTGACCAGGGGAATGGTTTTTCCCGGAATTCTCTCCCCAGAGGAAATGTCTTGCAGAGAATCCATCAGTCCAACCCTCTCTTAGCCTGTTCAGGTCATGTCTGGATGTGGAGCAGAATCACTGGAAAAAACACTGAACATATTTATTGTTAATTTTCGTGACTTTTAAATGGAAGGAATAAGTTTTTGAAGTGTCTTGGGACCTGTAGATGAAATTTTCTGAGCATGAGGTTTTTGAGTTTATAGTTCCTTTTGGAAACACCTGATTTTTGAAGAAATCTTCTGTGCTGAGGAAGACAAACAGACCCAGCAATGTTGTATTAAATGATCCCTCTCTCTTCCCAATTACAGCTCATCTGCACCCAAATAGCTCTTCCTTGGCTGGATAACAGCCAACCTTCTGCTTTGGAGCTACTGCATGAGTTGCATTGAGGGTTCTCAGTGAAATATGAGAACATCACGACCTTCACAGAATCAGAAAATAACTTGATCAGAGGTTCATAATGGAGAAAAAAATACGATTTTGCATTATTACAAAATCTATATCATTCCATACCATCTCATGGTAAAACACCAGAAGATAAAGGCACAGTCTGCCCAATTTCTTATTTATCTTTTCAGCTATCACAGTAATTTGAGAAAAGCCATAAAACCCTCTCCTAACTCAGACAGTGCTCATGCCACAGGCATCAAAAAATTCATGTGGTCTATTGGGAGACTCAAGAATTAATGATGTGTACGGGAATGGGGAGCAGAAAGGAGGGAGTAGTGGCAGGGAAAAAGCCTTAAATTCCCAGAGGAGCTGTGGCTGCCCCTGGATCCCTGGAATTGTCCAAGGCCAGGCTGGATAGAGTTTGGAGCGACTTGGGAGAGTGGAAGGTGTCCCTGCCCATGGCAGGGGGTGGCACTGGATGGGCTTTAAGGTCCCTTCCAATTGAAACCATTCCTTGATTCTATGATTCTCTATAAAAAGCTTATTAATACATATATGGATAACTCCTTATATAATGGGCATGGAAAAAGTGTATCCTGAGAAGGGCAACGGAGCTGGGGAAGGGTCTGGAGAACATGTCCTGAGAGGAGCAGCTGAGGGAGCTGGGGGGGTTTATCTGGAGAAGAGGAGGCTCAGGGGGGACCTCATTGCTCTCCCCAACTCCCTGACAGGAGGGGGCAGGGAGGGGGGTCGGGCTCTGCTGCCATTCCCAAGGGAAAGGAGGAGAGGGAATGGCCTCAAACTGCACCAGGGCAGGTTTAGGTTAGAGATTAGAAACAATTTTTCCCTGCAGGAGTGGTCAGGCCTTGGAATAAGTGTCCCAGGGAGGTGGTGGAGTCCCTGTGTCTGGGAGTGTCCCAGAGGTGTCTGGATGTGGCCCTTGGGGCCATGGATTAGGGGTGATCCTGGTGGTGCTGGGTGAGGGTGGTACTGGATGACCCTGGAGGTCTCTCCCAGCCTTGCTGATTTTGGGATTCCATGAACATCCCTTTGGCCAGTTCAGGTCACTCATCCCCTCTGTGCTCCCTCCCACTTTTTGTTCCCCTCCTCACTGGCAGAGCAGGAGACCCTGAAAAGTCCTTGACTTGGGGTGAACTCAGGAAAACCCAAAACCTCTGCGTGTTATCAACAACATCCTCACCCCCAACCAAACCCACAGCACTGCACCAGCTCCTGAGGAGAAATGGACCCTATCCCACCAAAACCACTCCTTGGAGGACCCTTCTGTCCTGTCCTTCACAGCTGATCCACAGCAAGACCACAATAAACACCTACAGAAACCAACTGCCCAAACCCCGACATCATAAGCACTATAAATTGAATTAATGGACGCATTCACACAGGCAGAGGAGCATCAGCACCATGAAACAAAGACATTTCATTCACAATCAGCTCCCACCAAGAGAATTTTTGCTGGAGTCACTCAGAGAGCAAAAATTCGGCCTCATGAAACTTTTATTCTTCCAGAAATTATTTTGTTCCGCACTGGAATGAGAACAAAATTTTTAGAGTGTTTTTCTGACTTGGAATTTTATCCAAAAATCGCTATTTTCAGCTCAAAGAGCTCCAGGTTTTGGTACTAGTCAGGAACCCAGGACTTCAGAAGCCTTTTTTTCCAAACCAAACCAATCCATGTCCAGTGAATATTCCAGCTTTGATATGAACAACACATATTTCAGCAAAATGACGTTTTACTGAGAATATTCCAGGCAGCTCTAGCTGTGGCCTGGGTGAGATTGGGCA
Organism: Pipra filicauda; assembly: GCF_003945595.2. Classification (NCBI taxonomy): domain Eukaryota; kingdom Metazoa; phylum Chordata; class Aves; order Passeriformes; family Pipridae; genus Pipra; species Pipra filicauda. The sequence continues at coordinate 155,841 of NW_024104959.1, read as the reverse complement.
ACTGAGAGTTATTAATATTGCTAAATCTTTCTTTTCAAAGGCCACCTTGTCTCTTGATGATCACTGGACATCAGGAATTAATTACTTGGGGCTGGGGGAAGAAAGGGAGAGGGTGTGGGGGGGTTGTAGTGGGGTTTATTAGACCCAGGCAGAGGACGGTAATAAAGATCCCCACAGTCAGGCCACAAATCATACTTCTTTTGGTTTTGTTTTCAAAGTACTTATTTAAAAAAGAGAAGCCCCCCCAGCTCAGCTGGTTGGGAGTTTTTCAGGACTGGGACAGGCTGAGGTGGTGGAAAACCGTGGCTGGGAGATCCCTGCACGTCTCTGGGGGTTTGGGGCTTTGTGGAGCAACTCAGGGTGGGACAGGGTGGTGGGAGAAGGAATCATCTGGTCTGTGAGTTGATGGATCCTCTTTTCCCTCGGATCGGGGGCCAAAAGGATCCGTGTTGGGACGTGGAATTTAATCCTTCGTGTCCTCCGTGGGATGGGGGTTGGACATGGAAATTGTTCCCTGTTCAGAGAATCCCACAATGGTTTGGGTTGGATCATCCAGTTCCAAGCCCCTTGCTAGGGGCAGGGACACCTTCCACTAGAGCAGGTTCTTCAGGGCTCCATCCAAGCTGGCTTTGAATTCCTCCAGGGGTGGGATGGGACAGCCACAGCTTCTCTGGGCAACCTGGGCCAGGGCCTCCCCAGGCTCACAGCCAACAATTCCTTCCCAATATCCCACCTAACCCTGCCCTCTATCAGTTTGAAGCCATTCCCCCTTCTCCTGTCACTCCAGGCCCTCATCCCAACTCCCTCTCCAGGTCTCTTGGAGCCCCTCTAGTCACTGGAAGGGACTCCAAGGTCTCCCCAAAGCCTTCTCTTCTCCAGGCTGAACACTCCCAGCTCTCCCAGACCACACACTTCACTCCTGTCCCAGTTTGTCACTCACTGGCCCTGGTTACCCCACCTCCTGTGCCAACAGATCCCCAGGAAAAGCAGTTTGGCTCCAGGATATCATTGGTGGGACCAGCTTTGGTGGCCAGGAGTTTCTATGCTGAGATCACTGCAAGATGTTCTTCTGAGGTGGCTGTAAAAGACCAGCAGGATACAAGAACAGGGGGATATTTCCCTCCTCATCCCTGCTCTCAGTTAATTTGTGGGCAATTACTGCATCTTGAAATGCTTTCATTTGCACTGCAGGAAGAAGAAAGTTTTTTTAAAGATAATTTTCTTGCATGAATTATTGATGATTCAGATCAGGAGCTGTTTATTACCTTCTTCTTTTACAACAATAACTGAGCAGTTTTCAGTGTGAGGGTGTTTGTGGTGCCTGTGAATCCACACACACACATGGGGAGACCATTTCCTTGGCTGAGAATCACAGAATCACGGAATCAGAGAATCATGGAATCAACCAGGCTGGAGAAGATCTCTGAGATCATCAAGTCCAACCCTGGATCCAACCCCGCCATGGTTCCCAGCCCATGGCACTGATGCCACATCCAGTCTGTCCTTAAACACCTCCAGGGATGGAGAATCCACCCCCTCCCTGGGCAGCCCATTCCAATGGCTGAGCACCCTCTCTGCAAAGAAATTCTTCCTAATATCCAACCTAACCCTCCCCTGGCACAGCTGCACACCCAGCCCTCTTGTCTTGCTGATGGTTCCTGGGAAAAGAGACCAACCCCCCCCTGGCTCCCCCCTCCTGTCAGGGAGTTGCAGAGAGTGAGGAGGTCTCCCCTGAGCCTCCTCTTCTCCAGGCTGAGCCCCCCCAGCTCCCTCAGCCTCTCCTCACAGCACTTGTGCTCCAGTCCCTTCCCCAGCCTCGTTGCTCTTCTCTGGACCTGCTCCAGCCCCTCCATGTCCTTCCTGAGCTGAGGGCCCAGAACTGGACACAGCACTCCAGGGGTGGCCTCACCAGCGCTGAGTCCAGGCCAAGAATCACTTCCCTGGCCCTGTTGGCCACCCTGTTCCTGAGCCAGGCCAGGATCCATTGGCCCTCTTGGCCACCTGGGCACACTCTGTCCCAGCCTGGAGCTGCCGGGGGTTGTTGTGGCCAAAGGGCAGGACCCGGCCCTCGGCCTGGTTGAACCTCATCCATTGGAATCAACCCATGGATCCAGCCTGTCCAGGTCCCTGTGCAGAGCCCTCCTGCCTTCCAGCTGATCAACACTCCCCCCCAGCTTGGTGTCATCTGTAAATTTGCTGATGGTTCACTCGATCCCCTCCTCCAGATCATGAATAAAGACATTAAACAGGACTGGGCCCAGCACTGATCCCTGGGGACACCACTGGTGACCAGATCCCAACTGGAAGCAGCTCCAGCTCCATTCCCACCTATCTCTGGGGCCCTCCAGCCAGTTCCTAACCCAGAACTTGGTGTTTCTGCCAATGCCACCTTTGATTTTCAAGAGCAGGTCAGACAAGCTGCTGTCAGGCCTCATCTGGCTCCAAATCATGTCCTTGTGGTGCTCCTTTTGTCACATTTATCTCCTGTTGATAGCGTGGAGCTGATGGCAGATAATCACACTGACAGATTTAGAGGGACCAGGCAGAGGAAACAAAAAAAAGGTGGCCAAAGGTTGTGCAAAATTCTTCAGCTTCCTCAAATATTTTACAGGGAAATGTAGAAATCAGTTAAAAATATATATATAAAAAAAAATAAAAATAACAACCTGGAGGGATTTATCACATTTTAGCAACTGGAATTTTGCTGGCCCAGGGTGGGAATCTTGGCTCATGTGGGGATCTGGGTGTTGTCATATCCCTTTTTTTCCCCCATCATGAGGTAAAACCACCTGAAAAAAAATACTGAGATCCATAAAAAAAATGAAGTAAACGAAGAGTTCATCCTCAAAACAACCCTCCTGGTGGAAGAAAAGCCAGAAGATTTTTCCAAGAGGCTCCTTAAAACAGAGGGTGTGAAGCTGAAGATGTGGCAGCTCCCACAATTTTGGCTTATTTTGGGGGGTTTCACAGCTGTTTGTGGTGTATTTTTCCATCAGCTCCAAGGGAAAACCCCCTCAAAATATAAAAACAAGGATGATTTGGTCATGATGAGCTTCTCCTGAGGAAACTGAGGGGTTTTTTTGGCTTATTGGGATTTTGATTTCCAGCTGAAACCGTACCTGGCTTTGGCCTTGCCAGTTTTGCCTTGGATCCTGTCAGGGATTTGGTGGTGAGAAGGTGAAATGAGCTGTTCCTTTATGCCCAACAAGAATTATGGGGCTAAAATCTCAGCCATTTTCAAGACAGAAAACTGAATTTATTAAGAGAAACATTAAACATCTGCTTGTCAGTTATTCCAGTGTTATGCCAGAAGTTTATTTGTGTAAGGTTGAATATTTTTGAGGGGTGCTCAAGTTCTTCCCCAAATCTGATTTACCATCACTGAAGAAAACTGGGCTGATGAGATTTTGCCTCGAATACCACGTGGTATTTTTTGGTGGTGCAAACAGAAACCAGACCCAGTTCAATTCCTGTTTCACTGACATTTTTCTCTGCCACATAAAGTGACAAAAAGATGATGAACATAAAGCCTTCAGCCACCCAAGCCCTCCAAGTCCCAGTCAATAAGTTTACAACCTCTCAGCTCTTCTGCTCTTTAACAGAACTTAAAAGGGTTGCAGTGAAAAAATAGTCTAACAAGTGGTGCTGCTCTAACAAGACTATTAGTTTCATTGATTTTCCAAGGAGGGAAAACCCCCAGCTAAAATTCAAGGAGGAGATTAATACAACTGCCTTTTAATAATATTAACTTTCTCCAAATCAATATTTTTCCTCATTTTACACCGTGCTTTGCTACACAGCAGCAGCTCCACACAAGTGGGGATAATTGATGTATCTGCAAGGACCTTTCCAAAGGCTGCTGGGAGGGACAAGGATCAGTCAAATCCTGGCCTGGAAAGTCCCAGTGCCAGTTGGATCTCAAATAACAGCAGATTGTTGCCGGGGATTCCAGATCCAGAGGGGTTTGGGGGTGATGATGGTGAGATTTTCCTGCTGATTCCCAATGTGTGGTGATGGAAGTGGCTCCGTTGGCCAGGGTGGAGTCAGTTGTTTCCATGACAACCCTGTGTTTCCATGACAATCCTCCTGCAGAGGCCAGGCTTTGATCCTTGTTCCCTGCCATTGGATTGGTAGAAGGTTTAGGGGGCATTTCCAGTCCTTGAGTGGAGTTCACAGAAATTCCAGGTACGGAATGAAAGGCTGATGTTGTTGGAAGGGACCTCTGGAGGTCACCTGGTCCAACCCCGCTGCTCAAGATTCAGATTCCCAGATGGATTTTGAGCATCCCCAAGGATGGAGTCTCCCCAGCTTCCCTCTGCCTCCTGTGCCAGCCCTCATTCCCCAAAGGAAAATCGTTCCCTGATATTCCCAATCCCCTGTGCCTCACTTTGGCAAGGCCAGGTTTCACACCCTCCTTCTTTACACCTCAATATTTAACTTTTGGGAATGTTTGTGCAGCACAAGGACAATAATTCCCACTATAAGCTGATGGGAAACCCCAAATCCCTTAAATTCCAATATCACCACATTACAGGCATCCCAGTGAATCAGGAGATTTTATGGATCCTGCCAGAAATCATGAAGAAACTCTAAGGCCTGATGTGCTGCTGTCACAGACCTTGTGGCTGTTGCAAAATCAAGGGGAGTCTCACACTCATATTTTGACCTTTAGGGTGTCTCCCTGCATTAAATTTCTGCCATTATCACAGGGATTTTAATATTTCTTATCTATTTACAGCATTTAGGATGCACAAGGAGTATGGAGGGCCTGCATTCACTTTTTTTGGAAGTCGCCCGCTCGTTAGATCTAGTTGAAAAATTAAAATAATGGGGTAATTTTGGAGAGATCATATTGGGATATTTAGAATTCCGGAATGGTTTGGGTTGGGAGGGATCTGAAAGATCCTTCATTTCCAGCCCCCTGCCATGGGCAGGGACACCTTCCACTAGCCCAGGTTGCTCCAAGCCCTGTCCAACCTGGCCTTGGACACTTCCAGGGATCCAGGGACAACCACAGCTTCTCTGGGAATTCTATCCCAGCCCCTCCCCACCCTCTCCCAGGGAAGAACAAGGGGATCAGAGCAACAAGTTGTGAATATCCATAGCAAGAGGTTTTCCCCCCCAGTAAATGTCACTATGGAGCTGAACAGCTCCTTCCCAGGAGAGTTTATATTCCTCAAATATTTAACTGGGCTTCTTGTGACTTCCCTGGTGCTTTGCAACATCTCTCCTTTGCTCTTCAGGTTGGAAAACATTCCAGAGCCCAGTTTTTAAAGCTGCTCTGTAAAAGAGTTTTCACCCAAGCCACGGCTCCTCCGGAAAAACCATTCCAGCAAGAAGCAGAGATGAGGTGGGGCTGGAGGCTGTTTAGGCACCAAAATACAGCTGGGAGTGGCAGGTGCCTATGCCAGGCTGGGTGTGGTGGCACTGCTGCCCGTGGTGCCCCGTTCACAGGGAGTGAAGTTCTCCCCGTCCGGCTCCAGAAGCTGCCGCTCCCCGAACGAACGATTAATGCCCGAGAAAAGCCTGAAAAATGGCTTTTCCCTTTGACCTTTCCAAGGTTTGTCATTTGGTTGACATACCCATTACCTCAAAAATCAAATGTGTTTGTCTAAACATTATTCTGATGTTTGCTTTGGGCCCCGAAGGTCAGACAGCTGACCACTAACTCGCTGACAGTGATCAATTCAGTCTGAAATCCTGTCACTTGGCCTGGTTATTCCCCGATCCATCTCTGCTCCGCCGGCCTCCCCCGCCACTTTCTGCTGTTGAGGCGCTTTTAAACCCAACAATAATCCAATTTGGGATTGATCAATGGGAATGTGTGGTCAGCTCAGCCAAATGACAGAGTCTGCACACAACCACTGACCACAAGCTTGGGGGGTGTTTTTGCGTGGGGCTGATTGCAAAACTTAATGGATGGAAACGCTTCCCGACCACAGCCCTCCCAGCCAGCAGGAGATTTGCCTGCTCAGGGCTCACACTTGTCTTCCCTGAGCTTAGCTGGATGCAGGAACAGCGTCCTGGGTTTTGCTGTGCTGCTTTTCCCACCAAAATGTGCCTTGAATTTGACACGTTGTTGTCGGCAGAAGTTCGTGGCGGTTACCAGGAGTATCCCAGAAGGGGAAAAAAAGGCCCTACAAGGAGCTCTGAGCACAAAGTAACAAGGTGAGAGGAGGAAAGGGTCTGATTCTCAGGGGTTTTATTTAAAGGGAGGGAAGCTGAAGTGTCAGGGGTGTAGGTAAGACAGAGGAATGGCAGGACAAGAAGAAAGGAAAACAGTTTAGAAACTGCTTTCTGGGCTTGCATGGAGAATGTTATGCCCAAATAATGCCCAGATGTTTTAGTGCCATTTGGCACAGGCAAGGGTTGCTCAGAGAAGCTGTGGCTGCCCCTGGATCCCTGGAAGTGTCCAAGGCCAGGTTGGAGCAACCTGGGCTGGTGGAAGGTGTCCCTGCCCATGGCAGGGGGTTGGAAATGAATGATCTTTAAAATCCCTCCTAACCCAAACCATTCTGGAATTCTGTGACTGATCCACAAAACGTGCCCACAGTCGCTTTCCAAAGTGTGTTCTGAGGTTCTCCTGGGAAGGAGACAGGGATTCTTCTCCAGGTGTCTGTTTTCAGACCCATTCAAATTGTGAGCATGTCCTGGAGATCAGTTTTGTGTCCTCAAGTGCACAAACTTTATGGAATTGTTTTGCCACAGGACAGTCCGTGCCCCACACACTCATCTCCTCACTGAGATTAACTTTCTTTCACTGCTGAGATTAAACTTCTTCTGCTATGAAATGACATTTTCTGCATCCTAAATGCCTGTTTTCCTATTTCTACTCTCTCTGCTCCCTGAGCCTGCTCGACAGGGCTCATCTTCCAAGGAATTGTTCGACTATGTGTCAATCCTTCCACTTGTCTTGAAGGTTTGGAGTGTCACCTTCCTTGGGAGGGCTGTTTTAGGAGGTGCAAGTCCACTGGCTGTGCCACCTGTGTGTGTAAGTCATGGAACCATGGAATGGGTTGGGTTGGGAGGGACCTTAAAGCTCATCCAACTCATCCAGGTCAGGGACACCTTCCACTAGCCCAGGCTACTCCGAGCCCTGTCCAACTTGGCATTGAGCACTTCCAGGGATGAGGAATCCACAACCCTCCAGCATCCCCTGTCCAAGCATGGAATTGCACCTCTCACCCCTCTGCCATCGCCGTGGGCCTGTGACAACCCACCAAGATGAAGAACAGACTTTCCACGGCTTTTCCAACCACCAGCTTTTCCCTTGGATTCCTCATCCGTGGAAGTGCTCAAGGTCAAGTTGGACAGGGCTCGGAGCAACCTGGGCTAGTGGAAGGTGTCCCTGCCCTCGATGAACTGGATGAGCTTTAAGGTCCCTTCCAACCCAACCCATTCCATGGTTCCATAACTTGCACACAGGTGGCACAGCCGTGGACTTGCTTGGAAAATGCTGGTGGATGTTGCTGGGATGACACCTCCTCCTTGGTCCAGGAGCACAGGAAAGGCAGCACCAGACCAGCTCTTTGCTCTGTTTGGAAGTGGGACAAGCTGGTTGGCAGAGTTTTGGCCATGCTTTCCACCCTCAGATCCTCCCCCTGGAGGTCTGAAGTTGGATGCCACGGTGTGTCCCCTCCTTGGAATAAGGAGGGAGAACAAATCCTGATGTAGGAGGGATTCTCCTGGCAGCTCTGCCAGGGCAGTGGGAACACAAGCTCTTGGAAGTTACCAAGAGGACACCTCAGGAGATGCCAGGAGACCTCAGGAGACCCCAGGACACCTCAGGAGACCTCAGGACACCTCCCTGGGACATGGAGGTCAGGCCCACTTCCAGCAGCCTTGGGACTCCCTGCCACCAGTCTTTTGTTGGCAGACTCAGATTTCAGGTGTCTTACACCTGACCAGGGATGGTTTCTGAAGGATGCTGGAAATTCCTCCCAAGAAGGTCACCAAAATTCCCCAGGGTGTTCCAGACCCTTCACTGATTCCTTTCTTCCAGAATTACCCTTTTATTATCTCTCTTTAATCCTGCAGAATTGTCGAGGCAGCCTCGAGTCTCAGAGTGCAGCCGAGTTGAGGGACAGAGTTTCAAGCCTGGAATTCCTCTTTTCCCGTTGTTTCTCCACCTTCCTTTATCCTGGTGAGGAGCAAAGGGAAAACTGCCCTTTCAACAGGCACCTCAAAGAGACAGGTCCTGGAGATGGAGTTCAAATCTCTTGTATTCTGTTCTTTGTTGCTGAATTCATCTTTCTTCCCTATCCTTGTTCCAGTGGAGGGAACGTTTCCATGTCATTGTGTTTTGACAGGAGGATGAAGACTTTTACTTTGGATGGGAATAAAATAAAATGAATAAAATAAAATAAATAGAATTAAATAAATACAATACAATAAAATAATTAAAATAAATAAAATAAAATAAATAAAATAAATAAAATAAAATAAAATAAAGTCAAATAAAATAAAGAAAATGAAATAAATAAAATAAAATAAAGTCAAATAAAATAAAGAAAATGAAATAAAATAAACAAAATAAAGTAAAATAAAATAAAATAAATTTCTTATTTGAGCTTCCTGCTTAGATTTCAGCTGGACACACTTTGATTATTCTGGAAAGCAAATCAGCTGGATATCACCTGGATTTAATATTTGGGGTATTATGTTGCTCAGAACCCCATCCAACCTGGCCTTGGACAGGGGCAGCCACAAATTCCTTGGACAACCTCACCACCCTCACGGGGAGGAATTTCTTCCCTATATCCAACCTAAATTTCCCCTATTTCAGCCTGAACCCAAATTTCAACCCAAAATAATGATGAGTCTCGCTGTGCAAGATCCATTGTCACTATAAATTTATATATGCCCACGGAACACAGGGATTTGAGGCTGATAAATAACAATTCCTTGGCTCCAAGCCCGTGTATTTTATAGGTTCCTCCCCCTGCATGCCTTTTTCTGTCTCCAAAAAATTATTTTCGCTTTTAAAGTTCATTAATTAGGAAAGAACTCGTGATTAATTGACGGCATTGCTCTGCCTGCACTAACACTGCCAGACATCCAGAGGTGGAATATGAGCAAACAATGGGTTTCCAGGTATAATTCCTTTTGTTCTTCATTTTTTTTGCTTGGGAAAATCCAGATAATGCTGCAGTAGAGAAGATTTGGATTCATCTCAGCTGTGCTCAGATCCCATTTTCCTGCATTCCTCCCACTGCCCAGGCATTGGTTTGTTGTTAAAATAATAACCCATCTCAGCAATATAATCTGCCTCTGATAGCTGGTTCAATAGATTTTTAGAAAGTAATTAAAGCATATGACAGCAAATTGACGACCTTTTAATTATTTCAGGAGGGCTGAGTGCACAATCATTTCTCACATACCTGGAGAAAGCTTTGGGAATGAATTAGAAATTTAAATATGGCAAAATCCTTTTTTTTTTTTCACTTTTAAACACGTTTTTCAGCTCTTTCCGTGCATCAAGGAGGGGGTGAAGAGATGCAAACTCTGTCCCAATTTTCCTTAGGAAGTTTGTGCAGCTGAATCCTTCAAATCCTGGGAATAGTGGGAGAAATCCTTGTCAGAGGATTGAGATCCCAGATAACAGTGGATCCCAGGAGGATCACTTCAAATAAAGGTCCATTTGGAATTTGTCATCTGTACAGTGAAAAATGAGCAAAAATAAATGGGGTGAATGGAAGGAAAATTGGTTAAAAATATATAAAATTATAATATATATATAAATTATAATATATATAAATTATAATATATATAAATTATAATATATATAAATTATAATTTATATAAATTTTAAAAAATATATAAATTATAAAATATATAAAATTACAATATATATAATATATAAAAATTCATAAATTTTAGAAATATTAACAAGGACTAAAAAAACCACCCTGAATTAGGGAGAATTGGTAAAATTGCCAAAAAGGATTAAAAAAAAGGCGAACAAAAATTACAAGAAAATATAAAAAGTAAGACAAAGAACCAAAAGGCCACAAAACTTACAGGAAATTGATGAAAATTTTTAAAAATAGCAAAAAAACTCCAGAAGAGGTGAAATAGTAGAAATAGCCCTAAAATTAAAAAATAATCAATTTTAAATAAAATTTCCATGAAAATAATGAAAAATCACTGAAAATTGTCAAAAGGGACAAGAAAATGAAAACAAAAAGACTGAAAATCAGCAAAAATTGAGAGGAACCCAAAAAGAATGAAAATCGAAGGACAATCCATGAAAAATATTAAAAAAAATTCCAAATTTGAGGAAACACTCACCTCAAATTACCCAATTTTTTTGCTTCCCCTTAATGAAATTAAAGGCAGTCGGTTAATCTGTAGCAAGGATTTTTGAAGGCATTAATTTCTGGGAAAAAAAAAAAGCAGGACTGCTTTATAACAAAGCACCTCCAGAGAGTGATCCTGATTTATTGTCATGCAGGGGGAACTCAGCCCGTGTCTCAAGTGCTGGTTGCACTTTAGGATTGAATTAAATTTATGATTCCCTGTCATATGGGACATTTTGGGGTTGTTCTTGTTTTTTCCTTTTTTCCCTGATTTTCTTGGCCATTTCCAGCACTTTTGAGTGTTCCCACTGCTCTGCTGGTGTCACAGATTTCCATTAAGGACGTGCCTTGATGATGAGAGAGATTTTAGCTCGTTTTTAAGTGGTGGGAAAAGGGCAGGAAGGTTTCCATGAATGATCCTCACGCACTTTTCCACATCCAAAAACCAGGAATAGAGCAAATCCAGAGCTGGACAAGGTCAGGAGCTTCCCATATAACTGCAAAGAGTCAAAGTTGTCCTTCTTACTCTGCTCCTCCTCCTTGAAAAAAACAATAATTAAAATATCTTAGACCTCAAAACCAGACATTTTTAAGAAAAGAAACCCGGCTTGTGCCATTTCAGAGCAGTTATCGAATTCCTGAAGTTCCTGTTGGGAATTAGCCCACGTTTTTATCCTCAGCAAAAACGGCCCTACAAGGAACAACATCCTCTCCTGCAAAGAGTCAAAGGTGTCCATCTTGCTCCTCCTCCTCGAAAAAGCATTAATTAAAATATCCTAGACCTCAAACCCAACGTTTTTAACATGAGCAACCCAGTTTGTGCCATTTCAGAGCAGTTATCGAATTCCTGTTGGGAATTAGCCCACTTTTTTATCCTCAGCAAAAACGGCCCTGCAAGGAAAAACATCCTCTCCTTTGTTCTGGCCACTTGGCATTTAGTTTTCCCCCAAAGGCAGCAAAGTTTCCCTGCAGCTCCTCGCCCCAAATCCAAGGATCTCCACTTCAAACCTCGTCAGCTGTGCCCTCTGGAACTGCCACAGTTCCCACCAGATGGTGGAATGTCCATACTCTGCATCCTCGGGATTCAACTGCCTGTGAGGAGCAGTCCCCTATGGAACCAGCCAATGTGGGAAAATTTGGGAACAAACCGAAATCCACACCTACATTTGGGTGCACAACGTGACACCTTCACCTTGATGTCCCCAACCCACCAAAAATGATATTTAGTCGTCAGAACATTTCCCCAAACTTCTGAATTTCCTTGTTTTTACTCTGGCTTTTGGACCTGAGCTCCCGTGGTTTAATCTCCTGGAGGCATCAAGGGACAGTGAATCCAGCAAAGACCTCAGCCCTGGGTCCCTTTTGCATTGAAAGCTGCCTGGCCTTGCCAGGCTTTAAACTGGGGTTAATCCCCCCTCCCTTTTTTCCCTTGTAATTTGGGATTGCAGAATATCAACCTACATCACATTTGTTGACTGATCCCTTCCCTTCACTTCCCTTCCCAAACCTTCCCAAACCTTCCCTTCCCAAACCTTCCCTTCCCAAACCTTCCCTTCCCAAACCTTCCCTTCCCAAACCTTCCCTTCCATTCCCAAACCTTCCCTTCCATTCCCAAACCTTCCCTTCCCAAACCTTCCTTTCCCTTCCCAAACCTTCCCTTCCCAAACCTTCCCTTCCCTTCCCAAACCTTCCCTTCCCAAACCTTCCCTTCCCAAACCTTCCTTTCCCTTCCCAAACCTTCCCTTCCCAAACCTTCCCTTCCCAAACCTCCCCTCCCCTCGTTTTGAGAAGAATTTGTGCTCTGTAATAAAAACAGTATTTGGGTGTTTGCTTTAACACGTTTTTTAACTTAAGCAATTTCCTGGGATGAGCAGGTTTTGAGAAATTAGATTATTTTACATTTTTTTTTCAGGTTGTTGCTTGTGGAGCCTGCAAATTATTCTGATCCTCACTTTCTACAACCATGTACCCCTATTTCCTCCCTATAAATATGTGGGAGGCACACCGAGGCAGCAGAGCCACCCCAGAGCGGTGCTCCAGCAGGACTCTGCCTTCCCGAAGGATCTCAGACACATTCCCTGCCTGCATTTCTTCTCTCGGCCTTTTGGTGTCGTTCTCTTATCAACGTGGAGAGCGAAGAATCGGAATCGCTTCTCTCTTTTCGGAGCTGGTAGCAAATAAAACCTCCTGGAAGGTGGGAAGGATGGAGTTAAACCTCTCCATGGGCCCATTCCCTGCTAAGATCCCTGGGAAAGGGGTGCCCATCACTGCCAGGTAGGAAGGTGGGTTCGTGTCTAGGACAGAGATGCTCAGTCATGAGTGAGATGGGGTGAAAGGTTCAGGAGATCCCTGCCTGAATCCTGGAATCAACCGGGTTGGAAAAGATCTCTGAGATCATCAAGTCCAACCCTGGATCCAACCCCGCCGTGGTTCCCAGCCCATGGCACTGATGCCACATCCAGTCTGTCCTTAAACACCTCCAGGGATGGAGAATCCCCCCCTTCCCTGGGCAGCCCATTCCAATGGCTGAGCAGCCTCTCTGCAAAGAAATTCTTTCTAATATCCAACCTAACCCTCCCCTGGCACAGCTGCACACCCAGCCCTCTTGTCTTGCTGATGGTTGCCTGGGAAAAGAGACCAACCCCCCCCTGGCTCCCCCCTCCTGTCAGGGAGTTGCAGAGAGTGAGGAGGTCTCCCCTGAGCCTCCTCTTCTCCAGGCTGAGCCCCCCCAGCTCCCTCAGCCTCTCCTCACAGCACTTGTGCTCCAGTCCCTTCCCCAGCCTCGTTGCTCTTCCCTGGCCCTGCTCCAGCCCCTCCATGTCCTTCCTGAGCTGAGGGCCCAGAACTGGACACAGCACTCCAGGGGTGGCCTCACCAGCGCTGAGTCCAGGGCAGGAATCACTTCCTTGGACCTGTTGGCCACCCTGTTCCTGAGCCAGGCCAGGATCCATTGGCCCTCTTGTCCCCCTGGGCACACTCTGGCTCCTGTTCAGGCACTCCCAGCTCCCTTCCTGCCTGGCTGCTCTCCAGCCCCTCTGGCCCAGCCTGGAGCTGCCGGGGGTTGTTGTGGCCAAAGGGCAGGACCCGGCCCTTGGCCTGGTTGAACCTCATCCTGTTGGAATCAGCCCATGGATCCAGCCTGTCCAGGTCCCTCTGCAGAGCCCTCCTGCCTTCCTGCCTGGCCCTGCCTTGGCTCTGCCTGTGTCCTGGAGAGGGTCTGGAGGGGCCATGTGAGGTCTGGCAGAGGTTTCTTGGCTGGTGCAGCTGGAGCAGAGGACACTGAGGGGAGATTCACTGGGGGCTGCAGCTCCTCCCGAGGGGCAGCTCCGACCTCTGTTCGCTGGGAGCAGGGACAGGACCCAGGGAAGGGCTGGAGCTGGGACAGGGCAGGCTCAGGGGGGATCTCAGGACAAGGTTCTTCCCCCAGAGGGTGGTGGGCACTGACCAGGCTCCCCAGGGCAGTGGGCACGGCCCCAAGGCTGCCAGAGCTCCAGGAGGGTTTGGACAATGCTCTGAGGGACAGGGGGGAGTGTTGGGGTGTCCTGGGCAGGGCCAAGGCTTGGACTGGGTGATCCTCGTAAGTCCCTCCCAGCTCAGGACATTCAGTCCTGCCAAGGTTAAGCCTCAACAAACTGAAAATTTGAGCCTTGTTCACATCCAAGATGTGCCTAATTTGGGACAAATCCATCTCTTTGTGTTTCTTCTCCCTTTTTTTTCCTTTCAGTTTTTTTCACTTTCCATTCAGCTCCAAGGCAGAGCTTGGAAGGAGGAGATGGGCCTGTCTGTGGACAAGCTTGAGATGTTTCACACCAGCATCTGTTCCTCCCCCCCAAAAAACACATGAATTCCAGGAAAGAAGATGAGTGTTATCACTGAAATAAATGTGCCACCCTACCTTGTGTTTAAAATTACAAGCAGAAAAACATCATTTTCTCCATTTCCAGGGCCCTGGAAAGCTGAGCTCTGGTGCTCACTCCTGCATCTCCCGGAGAGAAGATTCCCAGGATAAAGCTGAGGGCACAGGGAAACAAAAAAATGTGGTGGGGCTGTACCAACCATAGATTATTTTTTTTAGGTTGTTGATTGGTCTGGGAGGGAAAAATGACTTGATGGGAAGTTTTGGTAGCAATTAATAAAAAGTCAAATTGAGCATTTCCTTTTTTTTCCCAAGAGAAAATATTCCAGCATGGGGGGTAATGAGGATTTTCTCAGGATTTACTTCCCGGATTGAAGGGTTATTTTAGGTTCTTTGAAGTGGTGTAAATGAATAAAATCCATCTAGTGAGCGTGCTGGAGGAGCTGTGTCGTGGTTACAGGGACAGACCCAACCAGGCTCTTCAAACTGGGATTGAAATCCAAATTTCCCTGCGGAGAAATCGCCCCACTCTTGGAATCTGTTGGGCTGAAACACTCAGTGGCTGTTTCAGGATCAACAAAGCTGGGAGATACTCGAGAAGTGACAGTGCAACCCTACCAGTTTGAAAGGAAGGATTTCTTTCCCATGGAAATATCCTGCAGAAGACAATTTAGTTTTTGACCTTCTTCCTGAAACCTGCCCTGCCAGCTCAGGGCGTGGAGCAAAGTGTTGCATTTGTGGTAGAGCATAAAAATTAGGTTTTTTTTTTTCCCTTTAATGAGCTTTTAAAAAACCTAATTTTGCTTCCTCTGAGTACAAACAGTTATTTATGACCATTGGCAAAGGATCTGCTTGAATGCATTTATGAAGTAACACCAGGAAGAGCTTCATTTTCCTTCAGACTCTCATTAAACGTTTCTAGAAAATTCAGAAATGGGATAAAAGTCATTCCTTTCTTCCTTCTTTTCTCCCTCCTCCCTTCGGGAATAAGTCTGTCTCTAGGAACAGGGAGTCAATTGATACAGTTGGATACCAGACACCACATTCTATCAGAGTAAGATTACTAAAAAAATGAAAATAAAATGGGAAAAAAACATTAAAGGAATTTGGAGAAATGTGCGTTTTTACTGCCTTTATTTCACAACCCTGTTGGATTATATTCTCCTTTTCTTGAAAGCGAACATGGTGGGAAAGATTTACTTGTGAGAATCATTTTAGAAAGAAAAAAAGGATTTAGCCTTCATTGGATCATCCAGGGAGAATTTTCCGGTGCCCTGGGAAGGTTTGGGATTGGCAGTTCCTCTGCAATAACCCAGATTCTGAAGAACAGGAGTGTTGGTTGTGATGGCAAAGCGTCTCTTGACCCAAATCTGCTCCAGAATAAGGAAATATAGAATCATGGAATGATTTGGGTTGGAAGAGACCTTAAAGCTCATCCAGTGCCACCCTCTGCCATGGGCAGGGACACCTTCCACCAGCCCAGGTTGCTCCAAGTTTTTCCAACCTGGCCTTGGACACTTCCAGGGATCCAGGGGCAGCCCCAGCTTCTCTGGGCAACACACTTGAAGCTATTGTGGGATTCATCCACTTTTCCTTGTCTCAGAAGAACAGGGATGAGGTTTGAAAGCCCCTGGATTCAGCACACACCTGATGTCCCCAGCCCATTTAGGGCCATGCCAAGGCTCTCCTTGACTTCCAGAAGTTTTGAATGAGCTTCAACCCTCTTGGTTGGTCTCTTCCCCTGCCCCAGGTCCATCCCCATCCTGCAGAGATTTCTTGCCTTTCCTGGGGAATTTCTTCATGGAAAGGGTTTGCTAAACACTGGAAGGGGCTGCCCAGGGAGGGGTGGAGTCCCCACCCCTGGAAGTGTTCAGGGAACCACTGGAGGTGGCACTCAGTGCTCTGGGTTGGGGGACAAGGTGGGCATCAGGCACAGTTGGAATTGATGACCTTTGGAGCTCTTTTCCAACCTTAATGATTCTGGGATTCTCTAAAAATTTTTAGATGCATTTCTCTCTTAATTTTGAGGTCTTTCCTCCAGCCCTTCAGATCCCTCGATGCCCGAATCGTGTCTTGTGGCAGAGTGTTATTTTTGTTTCTTTTCCAGGCCCATTTTGAGGGATGTTCTGTGAGGCTGCAGGAAGGATAAAACATGGGGGATTTTTTAATCCTCTCCCAAGGTGTTGGCCTCCTTCCACCAACCCTATTCTCCACAGAGACACGAGACAGAAACCTTTCTCTGAACCAATTCTGCAAGTCTAGAGTTTGGTTTGAGGTTTCGTGCTGAGGTTTGGAGTGACTCACATTTTGCAAACAGGTCTCCTCGGTCTCTGAAGAGTTCCACCACCTATTTAAGGTAGAAAT
This sequence comes from Pipra filicauda, assembly GCF_003945595.2. Taxonomy (NCBI): domain Eukaryota; kingdom Metazoa; phylum Chordata; class Aves; order Passeriformes; family Pipridae; genus Pipra; species Pipra filicauda. The sequence continues at coordinate 139,323 of NW_024104959.1, read as the reverse complement.
ATGCAGCCTGGTACATAATGCACACACTGCCTGCAGGCTCCAAACCACAAGTGGCTCCGAAAAGCCAGAGTGGTGAATCCAGCTGGGAAAGTTCAAAATAATGAAAGAACAGCCACTTCTTGCTCTATTGCTGCCCGTGACAGCTCTGTTTGTGATGCCAAGTCCCGTGGGGAATATGAAACCAAAATATAGTTAATAAGGGCTTTCAATCAGTGCTGGTTACTCAGATGTTCTGTCAGTACCTTCGGCTGTGATCTCAGGGCTGTTGAGCTGCAGGAAATGTGGTGCCTGTTTGGAACGAGAGAAGATGTTTTGTGCTCGGGTTGTTGCTCTGTGCCTTGTAGCTCAGGAGATTTTTGTTCTGCCACAAAGTCTCTTTTGCAAAATCCCAGAATCCCAGAGGTTGGAAAAGAGCTCCAAGGTCATGGATCCCCCCTGTGCCCCATCCCCACCTTGTCCCCCAGCCCAGAGCACTGAGTGCCACGGCCAGGCCTTCCTGGGACACCTCCAGGGCTGGGCACTCCAAACCTCCCTGGGCAGCCCCTGCCAAGGCCTCACCACCCTTTCCAGCAGGAAATTCCTCCTCCTGTCCAACCTGAGCCTCCCCTGGCACAGCTGGAGGCCGTTCCCTCTCCTCCTGTCCCTTGTTCCCTGGCAGCAGAGCCCGACCCCCCCTGGCTCCCCCCTCCTGTCAGGGGGTTGCAGAGCCAGAAGGTCCCCCCTGAGCCTCCTTTTCTCCAGGCTGAGCCCCCCCAGCTCCCTCAGCCCCTCCTGCTGCTCCAGCCCCTTCCCCAGCTCCGTTCCCTTCCCTGCACACGCTCCAGCCCCTCCATGTCTCCCTTGCATGAGGTTCCAGACCTGGACACAGCCCTGGAGGTCCCTCAGCAGTGCCAGCACAGGGGACAATCCCTGCCCTGGGCTGTGCCCACACTATCCCTGATCCAAACCAGGTTCCATTGGCCTCTTGCCCCCCTGGGCACAACCGGGCTCACATCCAGAATTTTTCCAACATGAACAAATCCACTATTATCTTTCAGAACAGGTAACCTGGAAAAAGCTGTTTTGCCTTTAAAAAGACGTTTTCTGCCAATCTCTGGACTTTGCAGGACGATAAACACCAAGCAGCAGAGAAGCCAAGGAGGGAAGGGTGGTGCTAATGGAAGTGGGTTTATCTTTCCCCGCTCCTTAAGAAAAACAAAAAGCAGCTGCAACTCTTTTGTGGAATGGTGGCTCTGATTGGGCTGAGCCTGCTCTGTGCTCTTCTTTGACTCTAATGGGGGCAAATAAAATATTCCCCTGGCTAACCCAGGGGAGCAGTTACCCATCCCCTCTTAATTTGAGTGATCTTTAGATTTCTTCTCCGAGCTCCTGAAGCAGACAAAGTGCTCGCAGTCAAGCTCTTATCTCTCCCCAGTAAATAAGGCTGAAATTTAAAAAAGGCCATTAGCAATCAATACAGCTGGGAGATTTAATTTCCAGCACATGCTTGTTTTGTTTTATTGTTACATATCCCGACGAGTTCCAAGGGATTATTCCCTTATTATTACATTGGCAACATTTTTGTGTGGAACCTGCCCTTCCCTGCTCAAGGTTTGCTCTGCTCTGGTGGGTGAATGGCTGGAGGACACTGGTCTTACTGGAGTGAGAGAAGGTGTTGTCTTGTGGCTACAGCACCGAGGGAATCATAAAAAAAGAGGAATGGCCAGAGCCTTCCCCTGAGATAGGTAATATTCCCCCTCTGCCAGCTTGGGAGTCAGAGCCAATTCACTGCCTGGGGGAGAAAAGGTGTCCCAAAGCTCCCTCAAAGCTGCTCTCCGGGATAAAACACAGCTTTTAATGGAGTGGTTGAATAATATTCTGCATTTTCTGTGACTTAAGAGACCAAATATGGTTGGGGATGGGTGTTGGAATCACTGTGATGGGTTTTGGAATCACTGGGATAGGTGCTGGAACTGTTGGGATGGGTGTTGGGATCACTGGGATGGGTGTTGGAATCACTGGGATGGGTGTTGGAATTGTTGGGATGGGTGTTAGAATCACTGGGATGGGTGTTAGAATCACTGGGATGGGTGCTGGAACTGTTGGGATGGGTGTTGGGATCACTGGAATGAGTGTTGGAATCCCTGGGATGGGTGCTGGAATCACTGGGATGGGTGCTGGAATCACTGGGATGGGTGTTGGGATCACTGGGATGGGTGTTGGGATCACTGGGATGGGTGCTGGAACTGTTGGGATGGGTGTTGGAATCACTGGGATGGGTGTTGGAATCACTGGGATGGGTGCTGGAATCACTGGGATGGGTGTTGGAATCACTGGGATGGGTGTTGGGATCGCTGGGATGGGTGTTGGGATCACTGGGATGGGTGTTGGGATCACTGGAATGGTTGTTGGAATCACTGGGATGGGTGTTGGAATCACTGGGATGGGTGTTGGAATCACTGAGATGGGTGTTGGGATCACTGGGATGGGTGTTGGGATCACTGGGATGGGCGCTGGAATCACTGGGATGGGTGTTGGGATCACTGGGATGGGTGCTGGAATCACTGGGATGGGCGCTGGAATCACTGGGATGGGTGTTGGGATCACTGGGATGGGTGCTGGAATCACTGAGATGGGTGTTGGGATCACTGGGATGGGTGCTGGAATCACTGGGATGGGTGCTGGAATCACTGGGATGGGTGTTGGGATCACTGGGATGGGTGTTGGAATCACCAGGATGGGTGTTGGAATTGTTCCTCTCCTCTTCAGGGTAAGATCATCTTGGCTCCAAACAAACCAAGTCAGAATTAAAACCAAACTAACAAAACGAAGGATTTTTAGGATGCAACAGCTAAAATTTAGGTCTGGAAATTCAGAGGAAAGCTGTGGAGAGTCTGGACCTGTTTCCATGAGAATTTGGGTTTGCCATGAAGAGACTAAAAGGTACAAATAATTAAATAAACCAAGTGAAAGCTGATTTTTTTTTCCCCCCTCAGAAATACTCAAAATTGCTTGTTTTGTGTCTTGTTAAGCAAGACACCTGTTTCACCCCAAAAACATCTGGAAGTTGTCCCCTGTGCAGCCATTTAGGGTTTATATTGGTGGTCTCGGGGAGATTCCTAAACAAGGCTTGGCTTTAAAGTCAATCAAAGTGAAAACACTGATTTGAGGTTTAAATATCAAAGCCCTTAAAATGTAGGGCTTTAATCATGGCATTTTCTACCAGGGAATGTCGGGAAGGCCAAGCAAAATCACCCAGATTGGGTGAAGTCTGTAAATAAAAGACAGAATTGGGCGTTCCCAGACTCAAAAAATAAATTTTAGTGCTGTGCTTTGTACAGGTAAGAGTTTGATTTAATAAGTGAAACACTTCTGGGAGTGGCTTTCTTTTAATCAACCCGATTTTTAAAAGCAAATCACGTCACACAGGCCACAGAAAGTTTAAAAAGCCAAGTGAGATTGGGGTTGTGCTCTGGTGGAAACTGGATTTAGGTATTTTGTTGTCAATTATTAATTAAGAATTAATTATTATATTATATTTTATATATTGTTATAATTTTATAAAATATGAATAGATAACAATAATATATTATTATAGCAGATAATATAGATTATTATATTATACATTATCATCATCATCATCATAGCATAAAATATAGGTTATTATATTATACATTATACATTATATTATAGAATTAATATCAATTAAGCATTGATACACATCCTACCAGATATATTTGACCGATATTCCCCTTAGGAATGATCCTCAAATACAAAAATGCATGTGTAAAACACCTGTACTCTTTAAAAATCACTTTTTAAGTTGATATCACCCATTCTGACCCCTAAACCACATTTTTTTTGTATTTTTAAACAGCACAAACTACTTGGAACTACTTGAATGAAAACGGATGGAAAGGGCAGATTTTCGGGATGTGCTTCCTGGAGGGAAAATATCAAACATTTAAAGGGCAATGAATGTTTTAGTTGTGGCTTCAAATGATTATTAAGAGCTTATCAATATGGTCAGGACTTTTCCCCAAAAGCCTCCTCAGTCTGGAACATCATGGATTGCTCTGGTTCACTGGGAAGGAGAATTTCTATTTCAGCTTTCCCCCTGCTTTTGGTGCTTAAATTAAATGATTAAACTAACTAATTGAACTAAATCACGAAATTAAACCATGAAATTGAATAATTAAATTGAAACATGAAATCAAAACATGAAATCAAAACATGAAATCAAAACATTAAATTAAATATTTTATGTTATTTAGGCATGTATTATTATATATTATTATATACTCTATGTATTTATATACTTACACATTTTATATTATTACTTAAATATTGTTATTATTTATACAATTATATTATAATAACTATTCCATATTATATATTATTATTATAGTGTCTGAAAATCTATCTTAAAAAAAACCTGTGGATAACAAAAGCCCCCAATTTTATCTGTTTTCAGTCCTTAAATCTGAGCCTGGTAAGTGGGAAAAAACCCCTCATAAAACAACAACCAAACTCTGAATTAAAGGGTTCTGTGCCTAATTAAAGCTCCCTAAATAGGACCCTAATAATGACCATGGAAAAATCCCTACCAGGGATTAAATTTGATAAACTGGGAGAAGCTTCAGGCACAGTCAGAAGTCAGAATTAAAACTGAACATAAATAAAGAAGATATATAATAATATCTTGAGAAATAATAGTTATAATCTGAAGAAAAAAATAGGATTTTTTTTTTTTATTTGCTAAGGATAAAATTCCTAGGTTAAAACACTTGTTTATATTCTCAGTCTCAGCTTCTTCCATGATAAATTGAATTTTGCTTGTATCAAAATGAGGAAAATGAGGACACGAGAAAAGACAATTTGCAGCAACACCTTGATTATGGACCCTCCTGTTGGGCAGTTTGATGTCTCAAACAGGCAAAGCAAATGGATCTCCCAGTAGAATTAAATTTAAATAAAATTAAATGCCATGTTACAATGCAGAATTGTCCCTATTCCTGATATTTTGCCGTAATTTTTTGCAAAATCGGGTGTTATCTCTCAAAATGTTTGTCCTGAAAGTTTGACAAACATCAAGAATTTTGTTTAATATTTTGAATTGAGATTTTTTGGGTTTTATTAATTAATACTCTGAATTAAGAATTCAAATTCCCTTTATTATTGAGCTCCATTTAGCACAGACGTTGGTGCTCAGACCTGACTGGTTTTGAAAGAAATAAAATGATAATATACAGGCAACGGGATAAATTCATATTTTAATCCAAAATAACTTTTTAAGCAGAATTCTCACTGATGAAAGAACCTGCAGGGTGGGATTCCACTGCAAAATAAACGCTAAAATCACCAAAAAAAGAGGTTTTAACAATCACATTAATCAGTTTAATGCTATTTTTTTGGCGTTTTGGAGGGTGTTGAAAGACTTGCTCAACTTTATAGAAGGACAAAGACACGGCTTCATCCTGGAAACTTCGAAATATTCCCCCAAAGCCTTTGTTTGCCCTGATATTCCATAACGTGAGGCTTTTAGAGTCAATAACCCATTAGTAATCAAGAGCTGTATCATTCATTAATTATGCCCCGTATTAATATTTAATCTTTTGGGTTGCCGAGCGTATTTCTAAAGCTACTTTTTAATTACATTTGGAAAAAAAAAAAAAAAGAAGATAAATCTTCGAGGCCACCATTAGAAAAGTCATTTTTTTCATTTCTTTTTTTTTTTTTTTTCCACTGTGCATTATGAGTTCAATTGCTCTGGACCAGCTGTCTGGGAGCAGCACTTGGTAAAAGGGCCATCTCGGCTCAGCCAAGATCCTCTGAAAGCTTTAATTGGATATTGGAGGGAAGGGAACGTCGCAAAGAATCTCCTCGGAGCGCCGAAGGACTCGGGAATCAGGCCTGGGAATGCGGGGCCGGGAGGGATCCGGCCTCGGGATAAACAGGCCTCGGCCTCCAAGCCAGGCCCGGGCTCTGCCAAGGAGTCTTTTCGTGCCTGGAGTCGGGAATTGTGTTGTCCAGAGTGAGATTCCTCGGCTTGGAGGAGCCCAGGGATGGGTGGGGCCATTGGAGGCGCCCGGATGGCAGAAGGGTTTGGGTGGGAAGGGACCTTAAGGATCATCTCATTCCAATCCCCTTCCCTGGGCAGGGACACCTTCCACCAGCCCAGGTTGCTCCAACCCGGCCTTGGACACTTCCAGGGATCCAGGGGCAGCCACAGCTTCTCTGGGCAACCTGGGACAGGGCCTCCCCACCTCCACAGGGAAGAATTCCTTCCTAATATCCCACCTAAAGCCACTCTCTGTCAGTGTGAAGCCATTCCCCCTTGTCCTGTCACTCTCTTCCTGTATAAAAAGTCCTCCCTCCTTTTTTAAACCCCTTTAGGCACTGGAAGGGGCTTTAAGGTCTGCCTGGAGCCTTCTCTTCTCCAGGATGAACATTCCCAGCTTTCCCAGCCTGGAGAGATGCTCCAGACCTCATCTTGAAATCCTTCTTGCAGCAAATTGCAAAACAAGACCCCGAGGGTGTGAGATCCTGCAACCAGAGCCCTCCCAGCCAAGGCAAAGAGCTGTCAGTCACCTTTCTGATTTAATTAAAGCAGGGCTAATAAACTATTAATATTCCCTCCTCAGATTCCTCGCCTGGAACTTACGGGGCACGTTGTATTTACAGCAGATCACACTAAAAAAAAAAAGAAACCAAGGAATTAAATGGGATATCAGATAGGAGGTCTCGAATTCCTCCAGGGATCCAGGGGCAGCCCCAGCTTCTCCGGGCAACCTCACCCTCACAAGGAAGGATTTCTTCCCAATATCCCACCTAACCCTTGTCCTGGCAGTTTAAACCCATTCCCCCTCATCCTGTCACTCTCTGCCCATATAAAAAGTCCCTCTGAATTAAACTCCAAATTAAAGGGTTCTTAACCTAATGAAAGCTCCCTCAATAGGACCCTAATAATGAGCATGGAAAAATCCCTACCAGGGATTTTTTCTTGGGGCACTGGAAGAGGCTCCAAGGTCTCCCCAGAGCCTTCTCTTCCACAGGCAGGTGGGATGGTTTGGTGTGGAGCCTCCTCAGTGGGGTCCCCTTTGGATTTTCCTGGTGGAAGCACAGTCCAGGATAAAATCCAGGATTCCGAGCCCTGTGCGAGCTGCCTGGGAAGGCAAAGCTTAATGTTTTATTAATGTTTTATTAATAACGAGGAGCCAAGAATGTGCAGAGACAAAACATCAAGTGCTTTGTTTCCCAAAAGCTGGGATCTGATGGAGCTGCTCCACGGAAGGGCCGTTTTCCCTCAGTGCTCCTCGGACCTGTCGGGGGAAGTGTCGCTCCTCAGAAGGTCTTTTCTGGGTTTTATTGCCTAAAATCTGAGTTTGAAAATGTAACAGAGGGAAATATTCCCTGCCTGGAGAATGAGCCCTGGCTGCCTCATCCCTGGAAGTGTCCAAGGCCAGGTTGGAGCAACCTGGGCCAGTGGAAGGTGTCCCTGCCCATGGCAGGGGGTTGGAAAGATGATTTTTAAGGTCCCTTCCAAACCGTTCTGAGATTCCATAATTTCTCCTCACCTCCTTCAGCTGCAACCATGTGCCTGTATTTGACAACCAGACTTTGGTTATTTGGGTATCAATAAAAGCAGAGTTTGTTTGAAAGTCGTGGATTTTGGAAGGAGATTTTGTGGGGGTTTTTTTTGTGGCAATAATTTCAGAAACAGCCTCTAGAAATAAATCCCTTCAGGCACAGAAGTTGTCTGTGAAGAAAAGAGTGCAATTATTCTGAACATTGTGTTTTTTGGAGTATCCCTGAATAAGGAAGGACAAGCAGGGAATTTAAGATGAGTTGCCTGCAGGGTTGAAGCCCATTTAAATATTATTTTATATAATATGCATTAAATCCCAAAGGGAATATTCTTACATGGAGCATTATGGCCTTAATTCAGTGATACTTTTTTTGCTTTATAATCCAAGAAATTTAAGTTCTGAATGTGTTTAAATTAGACAAACACACTCCTGGAATAAAAAGGTGTCTGGAGTGTGACTCTGGCTGAAGTCTTGGATATTGCTTGTGACCCAGGGAGCATTTAATAATGAACTTAAAACCCAAACAGGAGCTCCAATGAAGGAGTCTGGCACCTAAACCTCTGCAAATGTTTGCATTCCAATCCAAAGTTGATAATGATTTTCTTTACTTTAAGCCTAAATTCTCTCTTTTCTCCAAATAAGGCGTTATCAGTCAAAAAAAAGGAGAAGTATTTATAAAGATATTTGGATTTCATGTCATCTGTGTCACAAAAGGAAAACATTTTCCTCTCACAGACATATTTTTGTGTCAATCAGCATTTAAAAAAAATCAGAAAGGAGGAGGAACTTTATTCCTTTAGTTGTTGTATTCCTTTAGTTTGCATATTATTAAAACCATATGAAATTTGAAATGTTAAGAGGAGATGGAAACTCTTGGAAGGTGCAACTTATCCAAGCTGGATCCTGCTGGAAAGGGGCAACACTTGTGGACTCGAGGCCTCCTGGGATCGATTCCCTCCTCCCAACCACTGACACTCTTTATTGCCCTCAACAATTCCCCTTTCCCTCCTCGTTCCCACGGGAGCCCTATTAATTTCTGGAGTCGTTTAATGGTGCTGCTGATGGGAAGAGCACTATGGAAGCAGCCAGGCAGGAATTCCTTGGAGGCAGGTGGGGATGGGGCACGGGGGATGCTCCTGCCTGCGGGTGGGGGAACGTTATCCCAAGGAATGATCCCGGCCAGGTGGAGAAACATTCCCAGAGCCCACGGGAAAAGTGGTGCCTTAGGACTGTTAACTCATCTCCTGCCTGGGCCTTTGGTGTCTCTGTGTTAATGCTGCACATACCTGGGAGAGGAAAAAAAAAGGCCAATTATTTCTCTTCCCTCACACTCCTGATTAAAATAAAATCAGATTTTTTTTCCCATTAAGCAACAGCTGGTTCCTGCAGTTTGCACGAGGCATTAAAGGAACGAAGCATTATCCCAAAGACATTCTGGTACAAAGGAACAACACTAATCAATGCTGAGAACATTGGGTATAAATTATTCAGATTTGGTTAGAAACTACTCAGGGCTTCAAAAGACCCAAGTCCTCCTGGAGTTCAGCTGGATACGACCCTGGATCTGCCTCACCTGGGAAGCTCCAGCAGGACAAGCTGCCTCTTCCAGCATCCTGGAAATGCCTGTTTCAGTGGATTATTACGAGGAATAAATGGTGGAGTGGCCTCTCCCCCCTGCTAGAACCTGATGGCTGGAACTTGTGCCTCCTTCCTTCGCCACAACGTTAATTTTTAATGCGACCATTTTCAAAATAAAGTCATAAATGCGCCTCATAAATCACCAATAAACCACTTTGGTTTCTCTCAACCCCGGGCAGGGGATACTAAAACATTCCTACCATTAGCAGGGAATGTGGGAGCGTCCTCCACACAACATTTCCTCTGTTGCTTCCATCTGAAATCGTGGAAATGTGGGAAGCAAAAGGCGGTTCCAATCAACCCCTGGGTCAATATTTATTGTCTTAATTGAATGATCATGTGAGGATTTTTAGCACTTTTCTGACAGCTGCAAAGCATTTTGGTGTGAGTCAGAGCTAGAAAAGCAGAGCTGGAGGTACAGGTGAGATGGAAAATGGAAAGAGGAGGGGGTGGGAGAGGAGGGAAATGTTTTATTTTCATAGAATCAGAGACTCATTCAGGTTGGAAAAGACTTCCAAGATCCTTGAGTCCAATTTGTGTCTGATCCCCACCCAGAGCAGAGCACTGAGTGCCATGTCCATTATTATTATTATTATTATTATTATTATTATTATTATTATTATTAAATACCAAGAGTTGGACTCGATGATCCTGGTGGGTCCCTTCCAACTCAGCACATTCCATGAGTCTACAATCCAGTCATTCCTTGAACACCTCCAGGGGTGGGGATTCCACCACCTCCCTGAGCAGCCCCTTCCAATGCCTTGCAACCCTTTCCATGAAGAAATTCCTCCTGATTTCCCACCTGAACCATCCCAGCTCACGGAAAATTAACTGCCTCTCAACTCCTCGTTATAAAAAGAAGCCACTTTGTAGCTCTGTATTGCACAGTATGAATTTAATATTTTTAATGGATATTTTAAATGACCAACAAAGACTATTTTTGCTCATTGAAACCTTCTTTCTCTTCAACTTTGATAAGGTACCAAAGCTAAGAGCGTATATTTTTGTCCAGTAGAAATGAAGGGTCAGCACTGGAATAATAAGGCAACTTCAGCATTCCCCAGGTTCCAAGAATTTCCATAATAATTCCCTTGAGCACCTTCCCAAGTGTTTTTGTCTCTGCTTCCAATCCCACACAAATCCTGGGGCCCACAGCCCGTGATTGTCTCTTAATTGGGCAAAATGTGATTTCTAATTAATTGTACTCCACGACCTTAAGAGGCACAAAGTTTGTATTCACACCTGCATTCCCAAGCTCCTGAGGGACTTTGGGAATGCTGGGGTAGAAATCAGCATTAGCAACAGGCAAATATGTGATTTCTGGGATTGGAAAGGGAATCATAACATCGATATCTAGAGGAAAGAAATATAGTCATGTTTGAATACAGACAATATTCCCTGGCACAGAGACACCATGAAAATATTCCATAGACATTTGGGTTACACAAATTTTTTAGGAAAATTCCTATATCTTGATATTTGGAGGCCTTAAGAGTGGGTTGAACACGAGTCAGATCCAGGAAACAGCTTCCAAGTTGGGTTAAATGGAGCAACAGCAGAGAAGTCAAAGGGGTTTAAGGCATTTAAAGAACCACAAAGCCATTTGATACAGAACCATCTCAACCTGACAAGTTTTCCAGCTTCTCCTGGCAGCCAAATTTCCTGCTTTTATCAGAAAGTGTCTAAACAGGCATATTTCCTTCTTATTTCTCTCTGTGTGCTGTGGCAAAAAGCAGAAGAGTATTGGACACAAAGACAATTATTGTATCTTCAACTGTTCTCTCCACTGGAGCAAAGAGCTCCTTCTTTGATTATTTTCTGCCTGATTTTGAGATGATAATTCTCCAAATGAGAGCTCTTCTCAGTGCTGCTCTTCTCTGAGCTCTGTTCTGGATCTTTCCGTGCCCCCTGGCCCAGCCTGACTAAAAAATGTTGGGGGTTTTCATGGTGGGACATTTGGGAGCTGAGTTTTTGTCACTCACAACTTGAAAGGAGGAAAGGCTGAGAGAGCTGGGATTGTTCAGTCTGGAGAAAAGAAGCTTTGGGAAGATTTTGGCCTTGCAGGGCCTGAAGGAGCTCCAGGAAAGATGAAGAGAGACTATTTCCAAGGGCTGGAATGACAGGACAAGGGGGAATGGCTTCAAACTGCCAGAGAGTAGGGTTAGATGGGATATTGGGAAGGAATTGTTGGCTGTGAGGGTAGGGAGAGGCTGGGATAGAATTCCCAGAGAAACTGTGGCTGCCCCTGGATCCCTGGAAGTGTCCAAGGCCAGGTTGGACAGGGCTTGGAGCAACCTGGGCTAGTGGAAGATGTCCCTGCCCATGGCAAGGGATGGGACTGGATGATTTTTAAGGTCCATTCCAACCCAAACCAGTCTGGAATTCTATAAAAATGAAGTTTCAAGAGTCTCAGGTGCTTGGGCTCAAATCTTGGGTCCTCAGCTGCAGAACCGTGTGCTGTCTGGGGTCCTCTCCCCTCCTCGCATTGAGGCTCAGGGATTGAAGGAATGACTTCCCAAAGCACCCTGAGTGGGTCTGTCTGCAATTCCAAGAGCCCTCTTTGGCCCTGCTGGGTCTTTTCTCCACGGCAGGGGCAGCTCCAGCTCCAGGCTGAGCCCATGGAGCAGCTCTTCCTGCCAGGAACAGCCCCAGGGCCGTGGATTTTCTCAACATTGTCCTGTGGGGATAAATCCCACTTAGAGAGTTCCCGTGGGAATAAACAGGAATGAAACAACAGCGAAGAGAAAGATGCAGAAGAAGCTGAAAGGATGTTATTTTACCTTCAAAGAATGAGACTGTTGAGACTCTTGATTAAAATTAGAGAACTGGGTGCTTCCTCCCAGCAAGGAAAAGCAAAAGCCACACTGGAATCCATCCTGGAATTTGCTGTTTTTCCTCATTCACCCTCCTGGAGAAGAAAGGTTGATGACAAATCCAGAGTGGCCCCAGGCAGGAACCAAATGTTGGAATTTCTCTTTGCCCTCTTGGCTTGGATTTCTTGCTCCAGGAAAAACTTAAGTCCAAAGACTAAGTGAAGTGAACTGGTAGGGCCTGGCTTTGGAATGGGCACAAATAGTGGTGTTTTAAGTGTGTGTTATAAAGTTATCAAACAAATAAAAAAATAAAAATCAATTATTTTTTAGAAGCTAATCTGGAGCCATTAACAAAGGTGTCATTTTCTTCAATGTAAAACTGAGTTACTGATTGAAATGCTAAAGAGGATTACACACTTTACAAAACTTTACAAAGCTTTGCAGAATCTACGTGAAAACAGTCAGATCTCTTTCATATATGTTTTACCCGTGAAAAAAGATGTTAAAAAAGATGTTTTAAGCAATTCCTAATATGCTGCAGAAAACAATCCCAGTGAAAATGAAAATTCAGGGAAAATGGAAATTCAATGAAAATGGAAATTCAATGAAAACCAACAACTATTTCAGGGAATATGTCCCAGCACTGCCACAATTTTGAGGGAGCTTCTTGAAAAATGTATATATTTTCTCCAGATAACTATTTTGAAAATGACTGCAGGAAGGCAATATATTAGCAATTAAATTAGTGTGTTTTAGCACAACAAGCAATAAACTGCTTAACACTGAGCTCCTGTGAATTAAAAGCCCGAACAGCATTGGACAAAAGTCAAGGTTATGCTGACACATTTATTTCTCAGCAAATGAAGACTGTTTAGTTTTAATGCATTTGTGGTTAGCGATAGTTTCGAAAGATCAATGTAAATTCATTTTGAACTAGTAAATAATGCCTTAATGAGGCTTCTGACAGCGTGCTTTCACACCTTCTGGCTCCTTACCTTTAAAAATGCCCAAAGGTGAGCCCATTTTTCCTGGCATTTCACAATAAACAAATAACACGAGGCCGTATTTTATGACTTGTGTGCTGCAGTTTGGTTTTTAACAACCACACGACTGCCATGGTTCAGCCCACAGTGTGTTATTGTTCTCCTCCTGGCAAGGTTTATAACTCCTCTTTGGGGTAAAACAGAAGTTCAGTGATCTTTTTTTTGGTTTTTTTTTTGTTTTTTTTTTTTGGTTTTGTGAAGGAGTTTCTATGAAATGAAGGGCAGGATTTTACCATAAAGCTCTGATGGTATCAGGATGTAAAACATCTGCCATGCAGGGCCTTGCTGGGGTTTATAAAGCACTGCCCCATTTTCTAGCCAGGAACCCAACTTGGTTGGAATGTTGGGCTTTGGGATCCTTCTGCAGGTATTTAAGAGGTGTTGAATGGAACAGTGAGTCCAGAATGTGCTGAGTTGGAAGGGACTCACCAGGATCATCCAGTCCAACTGCTGGCCCTGCCCAGGACCATCCCCAAGGGTCACACCCTGTGCCCCAGAGGATCATCCAAACCCTCCTGGAGCTCTGGCAGCCTTGGGGCCGTGCCCACTGCCCTGGGGAGCCTGGGCAGTGCCCACCACCCTCTGAGGGAAGAACCTTGTCCTGAGATCCCCCCTGAGCCTGCCCTGTCCCAGCTCCAGCCCTTCCCTGGGTCCTGTCCCTGCTCCCAGCGAGCAGAGCTCAGTCCCTGCTCCTCCTCTGCCCCTCCTGAAGAAGTTGGAACTGCACTGAGGTCTCCCCTCAGCATCCTCTTCTCCAGCTGAACACCCCAAGTGCCCTCAGCCTCTCCTCACGAGGCCCTTCCCCATCCTCCTGTCCCTTCTTTGGACACTCTCCAACAGTTTATTGACTCCCATGGCAGGCACAAGGATTTCCCAGCAGGAGTCTGAGGTGGCATCACTTCTTGCAGGGGTAAAGCCACAAGGATGTGGTGCAGGTTGTCCCAAAAAAGTCCCCAGAGTCGCTGGATGGGCAGAATTTGAGGCTTGCAGGAGAGGGCTCGTCAGAGAATCACAGAATCACAGAATGCTTTGGGTTGGGAGGGACCTTAAAGATCATCTTTCCACCCCCTGCCATGGGCAGGGACACCTTCCACTAGCCCAGGTTGCTCAGAGCTCCATTCAACCTGGTCTTTAACACTTCCAGGGGTGGGGGAATGTTTTTCCAAAGTGCAGTTCCACACCACTTGGTGAAGGAAGATGATTTTAGGTGACAGCCCAGCACCCTCCCAGTGGCACCAGCGACTTCTGAGGGGACAATAATCATCTGCTTTCTGACTCAGGGCCCTGCTTTGAGCCAACTCCACAGGTCTGAAGGCAAAACAGGAAACATAAATCTTTCATAAATCGTAAGAAAGTTCTAAAAATAACCCCCGAGCTCTCTCAGAGCAGGTTTTTAAAGCCTGACACCTTGCAACTTGCCAGATCTCTGAGGGAGTATTCTGGCAGTCAAATATATAGAAATATTCCCCTTCCTAATGACATCCAGCTCCCTTATTCTGCCTCTAATAAAGTGGCAAGAATAATAAACTGGATCTTAAACCTGTCATGTCCTTGTGACTGCCATCCATCCCCGACCTTGAAGCAACAGAATTCATAGGAAGGGGGGTTGCTAAATCTTGGCAGGGAATGAGTATTCCTTTGGCTCTCGTCTTCTGGTGAAGCAAGTTGCTGTTTCAGGAACCATTCCTGAGGAAAAACACACGTCTTCAAACCTCCTCCAGGGCTGGTTCCAGCTCCTGGGGGGAAATTGGGCCCTTCCCAAGGCACCTGCCCTGGCTGGGATAGGGATGTGCTCCGAGGGCTTCAGGACAAGGCTGTGCTTTCCTGAGCAAGGGTGGCAGGGTGTTATCACAGATTTTGAGAAGAATCTTCATTATTTTTAACAGATTTGGGGTTTGGCCCTCGATTCTTCAGGTAATCCATCTCAGGAAAGCTGATGTTTACAGGCAGGGACACGGAGGGAAAGCAGGGAAGGACCCAAACTCTGAGCCTTAAACTGAAAACCTCCTGTCTGATATTTCATTTACTTCCTTGTTTTCTTTTTTTTTTTTACTCTTTTCCCATCCCTGGAAGTGCTCCAGGCCAGGTTGGATGGAGCTCTGAGCAACCTGGTCTGGTGGAAGTTGTCTCTTCCCATGGCAGGGGGTTGGAATGAGATGATCCTTAAGGTCCTTTCTATCCCAAACCATTTTATGATTCTAAATGCAGTCAAATAGAATGATTTCTAATGTAATAAATGGAATCAGCTGTATTTTAAGGGCATCTTCAACAACTTTGGTAAATCATCTGGAGGTTTTTAGTGTTAAACAGGTGGGTCTCAGTGGAGCTCACTTGACTTCACAGGTCTTGCTGTGCTCATTTTTGGGACTACAGCTTGAGACATGACCCACCCCTTGGAGAAAAGAATGGACTGGGACAGAATTAATGATGAATATGGAGTTTTAGTCAAGTGGAAAAGCAAGTAGAAAGATTGCAGAGGTGCAACAGTGTGAAATACACAGTTCTGAGAATCAGACTCTCAGAACAATCCACAAAAAAAAAAAGGAAAAAAAAAAAAAAACCCAAAGGAAAACCAACTTTCCAAACCTGGAAAGAAATGAATCGACCCAATCAACCTAGAACGGAGCAGGGACAATTAAAAGAGAGTCCATAAAACTTTACAAGGAACTTCTCCAAAAGTGTGAAGGGAAGAAAAGTCTTGCAAAGTGATCAAACAGGACCCGTGCCAGTGATTAGACTGAAAGGAAACAATTGTCCCTCTCCGAGGGAAAAAGTCAAACTGCCACCAGGGTGTTACAATAATAAGAATGCACAGCAATTCCAGCAGGAGATGAAAAGCTGAGCAGGGGAAGTGAGGTGGAAATGCTGGGTTATTTACCAAGATTCATTTTGGCTGAGTGGATTTTCTCCCTTTGACCCGTAGCAACTTTTGCATGAGAGAGGGGTTAAGCTGTGTTTAAATTCCTTTTAACAAATCCTTTTAATTATTATTTTTATTTTTATTATTATTATTGTTATTATTGAAAGATTCACCACTTCAGAAAGCCATTTTTGAGAAAGCACAGAAATACTCCTGCTGTGCCCTCAGCAAGTTTTTTCTTGTACATTAACCCAATTTTGCATCTTAGATGAGATTCCTGAACGTGTAACCAAAACTACACAGTCACATAAGTGTCCTACAAAAAGAATAAAACCCTAAAAGAGGGTTTTTTTTGTACATTAACCCCATTTTGCATCTTAGATGAGATTTCCAAATGTGTAACCAAAGCTACGCAGTCACATAAGTGTCGTACAAAAAGAATAAAACCCTAAAAGAGAGTTTTTTCTTGTTCATTAACCCAATTTTGCATCTTAGATGAGATTCCTGAACGTGTAACCAAAACTACACAGTCACATAAGTGTCCTACAAAAAGAATAAAACCCTAAAAGAGGTATTAGGCTTTCAACTGGTTTAAATAAGCACATAAAGGTTGGACCCGATGATCTCCAGCCTAATTGATTTTTTGATTCTGAGATAAAGAAGTCTAAGTAAGAGGGAGACACTCTGAGAAAAATCTGAGACAAATCCTACTTTTCCTGCTCTTCAGAAAGGGTTTGGAGCAGGGTTTTTGTCCCTCTTAGTCCTCCAGATCAGCTCTTGGTTTGAGTTAATTCCGTAGGTTTTACCTGAATCTCCGGAGTCGTGGCCTCGATCCAAGAGTTCCCATGTTTTTAACAGCTCCAACTCCACCTCTAACCTCGACTTTCAGGGATGCAGGACTGGGAATGTGCCCCTGAGTGTGAAACTGGAGCGTGGAGTTAACAAGACACCAGCGAATTTCCTAAATGAACTCGGCCCAGAAGGTACAGGAAAGGGTCAGTTCTGCGCTTTTTTCCCCGAGACAAATTGAACCATAAATTTTACAAGTGTTTGGTGACATTAATTGGGTTACACTTGTGCAAGAAATTCTCCTTTCTTGCTCATTTGTTCGCGGTGCCAAATATTCCTGCCCTGCCACTCGCTCAGCCATGTGATTTCCAGGCTTAACAATTGCTCTGAGACACCAGAGACTCAAACCTCACCGTAGTTTATTGCTCAATAAAACCCCCCAAAAGCTTCAGATATTTCAGAGAGAGTCAAAGGAAAACTCCCATTTAAAGAAAATGTTCTCCTGGCCTCCTCCTTTTTTTTTGTTGGTTTTTTTTTTTTTTAATTAGTCCTTTATTCACCTCTCCAAACCACTGGGCCTTGAACAAAAGGCTCTTTTCAGAACAGTCACTTCTGTTCAAGATTAAGTGGAGTGATTTATAACATTTATGTGGTGTTAGGCAGTGATCATTCAGATGTTAAATTAATGGACATTTCCTCAGCAGCTCCTTGCCAGTTCCTGTGGTACTGTTAATGTACCATTTGATCCAGAATACAGGGAATAATCCTCTCCTGGCTCTGGAGAAAGAGTTCTCCTTTGTCACTGCTCAGGAGGGTGAGTTGCCCCGTCCAGACATGGAGGCCTGAGGGAGTTTTGCATTCCAAGCCTGTCCAAGGCTGTGGTGCTTGTGCTGAGCTGAGCTCCGGGGAAATTATGACATTCAGAATTCCAGAATCCCACAATCCCTGAGGTTGGAAAGGCCCTCCCAGCCCATGGATCCCCCCTGTGTCCATCCCCACCTTGTCCCCCAGCCCAGAGCACTGAGTGCCACGGCCAGGCCTTCCTGGGACACCTCCAGGGCTGGGCACTCCAAACCTCCCTGGGCAGCCCCTGCCAAGGCCTCACCACCCTTTCCAGCAGGAAATTCCTCCTCCTGGCCAACCTGAGCCTCCCCTGGCACAGCTGGAGGCCGTTCCCTCTCCTCCTGTCCCTTGTTCCCTGGCAGCAGAGCCCGACCCCCCCCGGCTTCCCCCTCCTGTCAGGGGGTTGCAGAGCCAGAAGGTCCCCCCTGAGCCTCCTTTTCTCCAGGCTGAGCCCCCCCAGCTCCCTCAGCCCCTCCTGCTGCTCCAGCCCCTTCCCAGCTCCGTTCCCTTCCCTGCACACGCTCCAGCCCCTCCAGGTCTCCCTTGCATGAGGTTCCAGACCTGGACACAGCCCTGGAGGTCCCTCAGCAGTGCCAGCACAGGGGACAATCCCTGCCCTGGGCTGTGCCCACACTATCCCTGATCCAAACCAGGTTCCATTGGCCTCTTACCCCCCTGGGCACACCCGGGCTCGTGTTCAGCTGGCTGTTGACCAACAAGGAGGCACAAGGAGCCAGAGATACAAATATAGGTGGAAAACCCTTGGAAAATGGGCATGGAAAGGCTGAAGGTACAGACTTTGGGGCTGAGTATCCCTTTGCTGCACGTTGGCACGTTACTGTTCCAGCTCATGCCCCTTGGGATCTATGAGTTTGTTCTCCAAGTGGTTGGAAAGATGTTTGCTGCAGGAAAGGAGGTGCTGGAGGACAGGATGGCTCCCTCACTCGCTGGAGAGGCTGAGACATTTTTCGGGAATGGATGTCTGCTGGGAAGCACACGGTAAAAAAGACCAGGAAATGTAATTTTAGCTGCGGCTCTTGTGAGATCCTTCATTGTGGAGAACCACAAAGGGGAGGTTTCCTCAGCTCTCCTCAGCACAACGACTTCTCCTGTGCTCCAAAACATGGGAACTCTTAAAGGGGTTTAATGGGACTAACTGGTTACTACCTATAGGAGAAAAGCAGCCAAAAAAGGGCTCACTTTTTGGGTTGTTGTTTTATTTACCTTGGTAGAAGCTCCTCTGTTAAAGCCACATTCTCCAGACCAACGTGCCAGACCCCTAAATGTGCTTGTGCTTAACTGGAAAAGCGTTGATATTCTGCCATCCTTCCAAAAAGGAGGGTTTCCAAAGCTCCGTGATCCCTGTGCTGGTCAGGGCAGGGATCCAGGCACAGTGGTTTGCTGTGAGAAGAGATGACTGAGCGGTTTCCCCGCCCTTTACCGTCATGTAGGACCTCTCTGTGCAAGGTTTCAGCTCCAAAGGGCGTGTTTGACAGCAAGTTAAACATCCAGGATAGTCCTAAACCACCCAGCTGTGACCCTGGGGGTCTATATTTAGGCTGATGCAATTTCTGGTGGTGTTGATGTAGCTTTTGGGGAGGCTCCAACCCTGTCAGGGCACAGCACTAATGTGTCTTCTGCCACCCAAGGTGGGACCCCAGCTGTGGCACCTCTCTGTGGCATCAGGCTGGGTGATCAGGGCTCTGATCCTGCTCACCACCTCATGGCCTTGCAGGTTTTAGGACCCTCTCATGCCTGAGTGATCAGGGCTGTGACCCTGCTGACCTGCAGCTTTTTTGACCCTTTGGCTCCTCGAAGCCTTCAAACTGCCTTGCAGGCATTCCCTCAGTTCTTATGGAGCAAATTCCCCTCTGTCCAGTGGGATTTGTGTGTGTTTGTGAGGCAGCTGAAGCTCAGGAGTTGTGACTTATCCAGTGACAATCACCTGGACAGAAACAAATCTTAAATACTCTGAATAAGAATCACAGAATGCTTTGGGTTGGAAGGGACCTCAAAGCGACCTTGTTCCAACCTCCTGCCATGGGCAGGGACACCTCCCACTAGACCAGGTTGCTCCAAGCACCATCCAACCTGGCCTTGGACACTTCCAGAGATCCAGGGGCAGCCACAGCTTCTCTGGGCAACCTGGGCCAGGGCCTCCCCACCCTCACAGGGAAGAATCTATTCCCAATCTCCCATCTAACCCTGCCCTCTGTCAATGTGAAGCCATTCCCCCTTGTCCTGTCACTCCATACTCCTGTAAATGGTCTCTCTCCATATTTTCTTTAGGCTCCCTTCAGGCCCTGCAAGGCCACAATCAGGTCACCCCAAAGCTTCTCCTCTCCAGGCTGAACAATCCCAGCTGTCCCAGCCTTTCCTCCCAGCAGAGCTGCTCCAGCCCTGGCATCCTCTTGGTTCCTGCTCTGGCCTCTCTCCAGCAGCTCCATGTCCTTGCTGGGCTGTTCCCCAGGGCTGGAGCAGCTCTGCAGGGGGGTCTCACCTGAGGGGACAGAGGGGCACAATCCCCCCCTGCCCTCTGCCCACGCTGGGGGATCAGCCCAGGGCACGGGGGGGTCTGGGCTGGGCCATGTCCAGCCTCTCCCCCACCAGCACCCCCAGGGCCTTCTCCCAGGGCTGCTCCATCTGCTCATCCCAAACCTGGATTGGGAACGAGGGGAATTCCTGCCTTCCTGCCCAGCAAGTTGGGCCTGTGCTCAAATTTAAATATGTGGGTAGTTCCCATTCATGCCAATGAACTCTAAACACGTGCTTAAAGCTGAGCAGTTCATTGAATTGTGGCAACACTGAGTGGCTTTTGTAGAATTAATTCACATATCTGGGCTGCTTTTTATGTCTGTGACCCAAGGAGAACTGAACAGCTTCTGTGTGGGTTTTAAACCCGTCCTTCAGTTAAATCAAGGATGCAGACACAAATGGTAGCACACATTATATGGATTTATGACATTCCCTGGAGGATTCTGGGTCAATAAAGCAGTGAATGGATTACAAAGAGGCCTCTAAAGTGTTTGCTGGAATTTTGCAAGGAATGAATGAATTACTGTTTGTGTTGTGGCTGGAAAACATCTTTCCATGGATGCTGCAGCACGACGTGCTCTTGCTGTTTTGAACAACTGTATTTATTCTTTTCAAGCCAGGAGCCAAAAACTAAAAGGGAAGCAGAATGTTGTAGCAGTACACAGTTAAAATAGACAGGGAAATAATATAAATTCAATGCAAATGATTAATTGTTATTCAACAGGGTTGTTTTCCTGCAGTAAATCGCAGATTTCCACCAGGATCAGTGCTCTGGATTTATGCAGACATGTTGTACAGGATGCAAGAAGCTTGTAGCTTAAGTAAAACTTATCTAAAAGCCTGGTTTTATACAGACTTAATTCCAAAGTGAGCCTGAGTTTCCTAAACAACCAGAAGAGCTCTTGCTGAGCCCTGTGCACATTCCCTGTTTCATTCCCAGCTGGCGTTTAGATACAACCCAAAGCAAGACACAACAAGCAAAAGCTAAAAATGTGAAGAATGAAGCTTTTGGGAGGGATGAGAAAGCAAAGGAAGAACCCTCAGGTCTGTCCAACACTTCCCACACGGGTGAAGGTCACGTGTGAGCTCCAGAACATCTGGACCAGCCGCCCTCCCTGCCCTCGCTGGGCTGAGCAGTTGGGCAGAAGACACATTGAGTGGGTTGCCAATGAGTTTTTTGATCTGTTTTGTTTTAGGATGAAGGATTTCAAGTGGCAGGAGGGTTAAACTGCCCCCTCTCTCCTCACCAGGATGGTGGTGAGGAATCTGTTGTCGCCTTCATGTCCCCTCTCTGCCAGGAACGACAGGGATGCTCTTTGCTGCTCCTTAGAGGGTGGTCAGTGAAGGAGAGAGGTCCATCCTTAGAGAGTGGTCAATGAAGGAGAGGTCCATCCTCTGGGGACATTTTTGCTTTTCTTGTCTCTGGCTCATCCCACCAACAAATTAAAAACATCTAAACCTTGATCCTACCTCGGATTCAAGGATATATTTTACTTGTCCCCGGTCCCGGCAGTGGTGATTCTTCACTGTGACTCCACTTTCAATCCTTATTTCCTTCCCAAATTTGTGCAGGAGAAGTTTCAGGAGTGCCTTTTAAACACAGACACAGCTTCAGTCACCTCCCAGCTGTCAGAAAGCAGCAGTTTGTCGAACCCTGATCACGCTCAGCAACCACGAGACGCGCTGAGGGAATTGGTGCTGCCGGAGTTTGAGACCAGCACTCAATGGCAGAGCTGTGATAATTAATATGCAATGATAAGGCCAGGGCTAATGAAATTAGCAATGCAATTGCTATTAATATTTGGCAGTCCTCCCTAATCCCTCGCCCAGTGTCGGTTTTGGGGGGTTTAAAGCACGGGCTTCCCTGTAGAACGAGGATTTTTGGTGACTTTGAGGGATTAAGGAGGGAGGAAAAAAGGTAGCTGAGAAAACAACAACAATGACAAATACAAGGAAAGAGCTGAAGGATCCGTGTTTCTGGTTTTATCCACTTATTCTTACAGCAAATCCAGGTTCTAGGTCACTTAACTGAATGGAAAGCATCCAACAAGACAGCCAAATTAAGAGAAAATAGAGTCTCTCTACCTTGAGCTCCAGTAAGGCACAGACAGCGGGCAGTGGAGAGTCCATTAAATTTTAATTTGCTGGTCATTAAAGCGTGCCATTCATTTGTAAAATTGCATGGCAAGGAAGCCCAAGTACAGGAGGGTCTGGCTCACTCCTCTTAATGGTCTTCTTTATAAATTCCTCCCTGTGATTATGATCAGCTCCTTCTGATCGGCCATAAAATTTATGGGCCAATTTATTACATCAGCCGAGTGGAAAGATCAGATAATGCGATGCCATAAAAAAAAAAGTGGGTGCTGATTTTAAGAAATCAGGGAGAAGAGCGAGAGGAGAGCACCTAATTACTTCAGCAACATTAAAAACAACCGCCCCATAATGGGGTAGGGAACCATTTAATCAAAATGGACACACAACACTCTTGTAATTATATGAAAAGGTCATGGAAATCATCAATTTAGCCCGATATGATGTGAAGAATAGGACTGAAAACTTCCAGGAAAAGCTATCTCCTGGAGATTGTTTGAACCACAAGAAAGAGGGGGTTGTATTTCCAGTTTAATAGCTGAGGGCACAAAAGCCACACTGTGTGTTTTTTTTTGGGCTTGGGAGATCTCAAAGCAGAAATCCCTTAATTGGAACTGCTTCCATCCCCAGCGTGGAGGTTTCATTTCAAGGCACATACCTGCTGCTGGAAAATAGAGTTGCCTCCAATTTAATTATGTGGCAGCCCCACTCTGGGCTCTTTGATTGGTGCTGTGAATTCCTCCACAGAGCTCAGACACCAATTCATCTGTTTTTTAGCAGAGGGAAAGAGGAACTGCTTCCAATTTCCTTTTTTTTTTTTTTTTTTTTTTTTTGCTGGGCAGTAATGGATAATTTCCAGCCCTGGAAAAAAAATAAAACAAAACAACCCCAAAAGCATCCCCAGTCTGTACCTGGGGTAACCCAGTTCCACCAGGTAACAGAGTCTGTTTTCCTGCTGCTGTTGATCAAAGATTGACCTTGAGGACTTGATTTTGGGCAGGAGAACGGAGCAGGAAGCAAATCAGCTCCAGGAAAAGCAGGGGGGGGATGCTTTGAAGTGAAAGGGAAATCCACATTTCTGGGACTCTCAGGATAGGGCCAATTAAAGCCTGGACACGAGGGATACTTTGGCATGGCTGTGTTGGTACCAAACGGGCACTGCCTGGGCACTGGAGGAGGAAAAGCTCAGGATTATGATTCCTGTGCTATTCCTGCACTGCTGAGCAGAGGATTCCATGAGGATCAAGCAGCTGTTGTGCCTCTGGAAGATGTTTGGAACCACCCCAGGCTTTTCTCCTGCTCCACTTGGGCACAACTGACCTTTATAGACATGTCCCTAAGAGCTGAGAAAGGTGTGGTTGCTTTAGAACCAGAATTTTCCCAGGGAAATCGTGGATATTCCACCCAAAAAAGTCTGCAAGGCCAACTTTGGATGGAGCTCTGAGCAACCTGGTCTAGTGGAAGGTTCCCTGCCCGTGGTAGGGGCTTGGAACTAAATTATCTTGGAGCTAAAAAGATGCATTTTCACTTTATACATTATTAAAACCAATATTTTCCCCTTTATTTTATTGGCTTGAGCTTGTTATATGGGATATAAAGTTGAATCTGTCTCTGCTAATTTTGAGAAGTGTGAGAGCTCTGAGTCAGTTAAAGCTTCTGAAAGGAGAAATTTTTTAAAAAAACAAACAGGAAGAGAAGACATTTGCCATTAGAGCAGATTTCAGTTATTTTTTTGCTAAGCATCTGTTTGTTCAAAGGGCAGGGTGTAAACAAGTGACCCTATTTGTCCAGGGATGCAAGAGATAAGAGAACCAAGCTGATATCTCTCATTTTAAAGAGGCAATTGTCGGTGGATTTATGAAAACTCTGAATTAGATAAAGCAAATTCACAGCAGGACAAAGAAAACTTGACCAGGTCATGTAAAACAACAACCTTAAGTGACAATTTGTTACAGAGCAGGTGATTAGGTCAGTTCAGAAAACGAGAAAACATAATAATTGTCCAGCTGTCAAATGGCTGAACCCAACATGAAACAACATTTCCCCCTCGTTCCTCCCGAGACACCAAAACTCAGAGCTCCCAAATCCATCACCAGGCAACGAAATGAACTGCCCTGCTCACCCAGCAGCTCCTCCCAGAGGATATTTTACAGGAGAAATCATTCTGGAAGGTTCTTTGGGGGTGCCTGGGAAGGGCTCAGGATGTTTTCTGTCTCTCAGCCAGCTGTGCTCACACTCAGGTTTAGGGCTGGAGGATCCACGTCCCGGAGATTTACAGGCAGAGTTTGGCTAAGGTGGGATTTTTTGGGAGTACCTCGGGACAAAATGCCTCTGGAGAACTGTCCTGTGGAGCCAGGCTGGGAGAGATGAGGGTGCTCAACCTGGAGGAGAAAAGGCTCTGGAGCCCCCCTTTCTGTGCCTAAAGGGGGTTATAAAAAGGAGGGAGAGGGTATTTTTCTACTGGCAGAGAGGGGGCAATGGTTTTAAACCAAAGGAAGGCAGGGATAGATGGGATATTAGGGAGAAATTCTTCCCTGTGAGGGTGGTGAGGGGCTGGGATAGAATTCCCAGAGAAGCTGTGGCTGCCCCTGGATCCCTGGAAGTGTCCAAAGCCAGGTTGGACGGGGCTTGGAGTAACCTGGGCTGGTGGAAGGTGTCCCTGCCCATGGCAGGGGGTGGGACTGGATGATTTTTAAGGTCGCTTCCAACCCAAACCATTCCATGATTCTATAATTCCATGTCCACTCTGTCTTCTGCTTCTTGTCCCCCTCAGCCTCCCGCACCCTGAATGGTGACAGGGGAGCTGTCTGCATTCCCTAGGATCTCTCTGCATCCCCTGGGATCTCTCTGTATCCCCTGGGATCTCTCTGCTTCCTTTTGGATCTCTCTGCATCCCCTGGGATCTCTCTACATCCCCTTGGATCTCTCTACATCCTTCTGGATCTCTCTGCATCCCTTTGGATCTCTCTGCATCCCTATGGATCTCTCTGCATCCCCTGGGATCTCTCTACATCCCCTTGGATCTCTCTGCATCCCTCTGGATCTCTCTGCGTTCCTTTGGATCTCTGCATTCCCTACGATCTCTCTGCATCCCTTTGGATCTCTCTGCATCCCTGGGATCTCTCTACATCCCTGGGATCTCTCTGCATCCCCTGGGATCTCCCTGCATCCCCTGGGATCTCTCTGCATCCCTTTGGATCTCTCTGCATCCCTTTGGATCTCTCTGCATCTCCTGGGATCTCTTTGCATCCCTCTGGATCTCTCTGAATCCGCTCGGAACTCTCTGTATCCCTCTGGATCTCTCTGCATCCCCTGGGATCTCTTTACATCCCTCTGGATCTCTCTGCATCTCTGGGATCTCTCTGCATCCCTTTGGATCTCTCTACATCCCTTTGGATCTCTGCATTCCCTGGGATCTCTCTGCATCCCTTTGGATCTCTCTGCATCCCTTTGGATCTCTCTGTATCTCTTTGGATCTCTCTGCATCCCTTTGGATCTCTCTGCATCCCCTGGGATCTCTGCATCCCTTTGGATTTTTCTGCATTCCTCTGGTTCTCTCTGCATCCCTTTGGATCTCTCTGGGATGCTTCAACTACCTCCAGTCAGGCATTTTTGTCTTCTGCTGCTGGAAGGAGGAATTTGGCCCACACGGGTCAAAAAGGGCTCTTTGCAGCCCCTCTGAGGAGTGTTTAGGTAACAGGACTGTGAGAGTAGGTGCTGATTCCTGGTGTGTGGGGTCAGGATGGGGGGTGCAGGGAATTCAGAACCTCCTGGGATGGTGCCAGAGCCGTGCATGGGGCAGAGCAAGTCGGTCCTGCCCATCCAGTCCCTTCCACCTCCACAAAATAACTTCTGGAATTAACTGTGTCCATGCTCAGGGGTTATTTCTGGGACCTGGTGGGGTGTTCCCAGCTCAGAGCCCAGGAGAACAGCAATCCCTGATAACCAGAAGGCCACTGGTGTGGCTGGGGATGTGCCCCTGACCTTCCTGAGCAGCAGGAACAGATATTCCAGCTGTTTATATCCCAGAAAACAAGTCAGTCCCGGGACACAGGTTCAAGTGTGAGCCTGGGATTTGCTCCTATTAATTTACCACCGTCAAACCCCCTGGTCAGATCTGAGCCTGTGCCAGCTGGGGCTTTGCCAGGGCAAAGTTTGGAGGTGGCACAAGCTGGAATCTCTTCCCAGAAGAGGTTTAACCCTATGGATGCAGCCTAGAGCTCCACCTACCCTCCGGGTCAGGTCTTAAGTGTGATCCCAGCCTAACCAGACGGGACCAGCCCCTTCTTTTGGACGCGCTCAGGAAAGAATTAGCTGCTAATCTGCTTGCCTGACTGAAAGCAATTACCCTCCTCAAACAAACAAACAAACCAACCCCTCTTTAGTCCAAAGCACTTTATTAAGGTTGCAAAGTCAAGCCCTCCGAAATCGGGCTGCTCCTGCAACCTTTATTTGCAGCCTTTTTCTGCTGCCTCGTGACAGGCACGGCCTGAAAGCTATTTCCCCCCCACCCCCCCAAATAATGGCAAGTTTAGTTCTGCCCTCTGCCTCCCGGGTGATGCCAGGCTTTCCTTGGTGCCCAACCTGCTCTGAAGGTACCACTCTCATCTTCCTCCCTGCCTTTCCTGTGGTCGACACCGGGATACACCAACAAGAGGGATTTTTAACTCCCTGTGCCCTGCTGAAAGCAGAGGGTAAAATATCCTTGTTTTACATAATCATTTAGGTCAGGAAAAAACCCTCTGAGATCATAGAATCATAGAATCATTGAATCATAGAATCATAGAATCACAGAATCCCAGAATCAGCTGGGTTGGAAGGGACCTCTGAGATCATCAAGTCCAACCCTGGATCCAACCCCGCCGTGGTTCCCAGCCCATGGCACTGATGCCACATCCAGTCTGTCCTTAAACACCTCCAGGGACAGAGAATCCACCACTCCCCTGGGCAGCCCATTCCAATGGCTGAGCACCCTCTCTGCAAAGAAATTCTTCCTAATCTCCAACCTGACCCTCCCCTGGCACAGCTGCAGACCCAGCCCTCTTGTCTTGCTGGTGGTTGCCTGGGAAAAGAGACCAACCCCCCCTGGCTCCCCCCTCCTGTCAGGGAGTTGCAGAGAGTGAGGAGGTCTCCCCTGAGCCTCCTCTTCTCCAGGCTGAGCCCCCCCAGCTCCCTCAGCCTCTCCTCCCAGCACTTGTGCTCCACTCCCTTCCCCAGCCTCGTTGCTCTCCTCTGGACCTGCTCCAGCCCCTCCATGTCCTTCCTGAGCTGAGGGCCCAGAGCTGGACACAGCACTCCAGGGGTGGCCTCACCAGTGCTGAGTCCAGGCCAAGAATCACTTCCTTGGCCCTGTTGGCCACCCTGTTCCTGAGCCAGGCCAGGATCCATTGGCCCTCTTGTCCCCCTGGGCACACTCTGGCTCCTGTTCAGCTCCCTGTCCATCCCCCCTCCCAGCTCCCTTCCTGCCTGGCTGCTCTCCAGCCCCTCTGGCCCAGCCTGGAGCTGCCGGGGGTTGTTGTGGCCAAAGGGCAGGACCCGGCCCTTGGCCTGGTTGAACCTCATCCCGTTGGAATCAGCCCAACTCTCCAACCTATCCAGGTCCCTCTGCAGAGCCCTCCTGCCCTCCAGCTGATGGACACTCCCCCCCAGCTTAGTGTCATCTGCAAATTTGCTGATGGTGGACTCAATCCCCTCATCCAGATCATCAATAAAGATATTAAACAGATATTAACAACCTTCAGTTGACCTCCTGTGCTGGTTTGAATCTTCCATTTCTAAAAGCCTGAGAGTTTTATTTTTTCAGCCTCCTTAATACACTAACACCAACATCCCAGAGCAGATGCCACTTGTTTGATTGTTTGATTGAAGCTGAGTTTCAACATTCTGGCGAGTCAGGTTTGGAATGCAGCAAACAAGGAATGTATGACTTGTTGGGATAAATCCTCAGCCCTGACATCAGACCTTTCTGTCCCTCTGCTCCCCTGACTCGTTGGCTTCATATTTCCCAAACTCTGCAGCAAACAAAACAGATGTTTCAGATTTTGTACCCCCTCACCACCACCCTGTCCTGCTTCGTGCCCAGAGCTGGCCTCCTCCATTTATTCAGTTCTTATGAAAATCAACCCAGAATTAACTTGCCAAAGCTCGACCTAAACTCAAACCTAGACCTGTAGATAAGGACATGGGGAGGCCCCAACCTCCTCACCCACAGGTATTGAGCAACCTGGACTTCTAATCCAATTTTAAACCCAGACACTCTTGCCCAGCCCCAGACATCTCTTACATCACCAGAGATAAATAGTCTTAATTACAGCAGCCCCCCTGATTTCTGAGCATTTCAGTTTGAAATATTATTTATTCCTGGCAGGGGAGAGAATAAAAATGGGGAATTCCTGGTGTTTGGGGGCAGAGAGGGGGAGAAAGGAGATGTTTGTGGGCTGGGACATCACCGTGGTTTGAGTGAAGAACAAAATGCTGGGAGCTGATGGAGAGAGTTCCTCCCCTGGGGTCAATGGGGTTCCTGACACTGGGGCTGGCAGGAACACCAGGTGACAACACCTGGAAGGACCAGCAGCTGGGAATGACTTGGAAAACTCTTCCCTGAGGCACTCATGGGTGTTTATGAGGAGCAGGAACTTCAACTAAGGCTCTAGTGAGCCCTGAATATGCTGCCCAAAACCTTGTCCCCTCCACCCTGGGATTTTCAAATCCATCCCAGATAATCACAGAATGTTTTAGGGTCATCCAGTCCCAATCCCTGCCATAAAACAGCTGCTCATGGGAACACAACTGGGCAAAGCTGAGGCCTTTTGAAAGGTTTGAACATGAATAACAAGCACGGGGAGGTCCAGGGAGTCACTTTTGCCTCCAGTCCCTGGTAAACATTTTCCCTTAGTTCTAAAAATAAAACTGCTTTAGCCAGCTACCTAAGCAACCCAGACTCAACAAATCTCTTCATTAGAGGAAAATAAAGAAAATATCCTGCATGTGGTTTGCTCTCAGCCACCGTTATCTGTTTCGTAGACACTGAGCTAAGCAAGAAAATCATCATAAAAAAAAACAAAACAACCAAACCAGATTTATGTTGGGCTTCTTGCATAACACAGGGCAGGAGTTTTCTGTTCTCCAATGACCTTAGAAGTCCCTGTGCTCTAGTAAGTGCTGTAGGGATTCTCTGAGGAGGAAAATAAGTTTTCTGTGTTGTTTTATATTCCTGTGTTATGCATTTGCCATGTAAGAAGGGAAAATATCGAGATTTAAAGCATATATTTAGCACAGACTGCCCAGATCAGCTCTCCCACAATTAGGTCTTAGTAGATGGACTTCGTATCTCATCTTGGGGTCAAACTGGGCTTGGTAGATTTTCAAGGAGTTTTGTTGTAAAAGCTGTAGCTGAAAAATGAGGAAAATAAGTTTTCTGTGTTGCTTTATATTCCTGTTATGCATTTGCCATGAAAGAAGGGAAAATATCCAGATTTAAACTGTGTATTTAGCACAGACTGTCCAGACCAGCTCTCCCAAAATTAGAACTTAGTAGATGGACCTGATATCTCATTTTGGGATCAAACCAGGCTCTGGCCACTGGGTTTCATAGAATCACAGAATCAGCTGGGTTGGAAGGGACCTCTGAGATCATCAAGTCCAACTCTGGATCCAACCCTGCTGTGGTTCCCAGCCCATGGCACTGATGCCACATCCAGTCTTGTCTTAAAAATCTCCAGGGACAGAGAATCCACCCCTTCCCTGGGCAGCCCATTCCAATGGTTGAGCACCCTCTCTGCAAAGAAATTCCTTCTAATCTCCAACCTAACCCTCCCCTGGCACAGCTGAAGACCCAACCCTCTTGTCCTGCTGATGGTTGCCTGGGAGAAGAGACCAACCCCCCCCTGGCTCCCCCCTCCTGTCAGGGAGTTGCAGAGAGTGAGGAGGTCTCCCCTGAGCCTCCTCTTCTCCAGGCTGAGCCCCCCCAGCTCCCTCAGCCTCTCCTCACAGCACTTGTGCTCCAGTCCCTTCCCCAGCCTCGTTGCCCTTCTCTGGACCTGCTCCAGCCCCTCCATGTCCTTCCTGAGCTGAGGGCCCAGAACTGGACACAGCACTCCAGGGGTGGCCTCACCAGCGCTGAGTCCAGGCCAACAATCATTTCCCTGCTCCTGCTGCCACACTCTTCCTCAGCCAGGCCAGGATCCATTGGCCCTCTTGTCCCCCTGGGCACACTCTGGCTCCTGTTCAGCTCCCTGTCCATCCCCACTCCCAGTTCCCTTCCTGCCTGGCTGCTCTCCAGCCCCTCTGGCCCAGCCTGGAGCTGCCGGGGGTTGTTGTGGCCAAAGGGCAGGACCCGGCCCTTGGCCTGGTTGAACCTCATCCCCTTGGAATCAGCCCATGGATCCAGCCTGTCCAGGTCCCTCTGCAGAGCCCTCCTGCCTTCCAGCAGATCAACACTCCCCCCAGCTTGGTGTCATCTGCAAATTTGCTGATGATGGACTCAATGCCCTCATCTAAATCATCAACAAAAATATTAAACAGAACTGGGCCCAGCACTGATCCCCGGAGGACACCACTGGTGACCAGTCAACAACTGGATGCAGCTCTGTTCACCACCACTCTCTGAACTCATGGCCCTCAAGCAACTGTGACCCAGACAAAGACAAATCTCCTCTCACAAGGAGCAGAATCCCAAGGCCTGTGAACTCGGCTCCCCATGTCTGGCATTCCCGCTCCGTCGGTCTAAATACGGCACACACGGCAGTTGGATGGAAATCATTTCCAGTAAAGGGAGGATGTTTCCTCAGCAGTTTTTTCGAGCTGGCTCTGACTCAGGCATCCTCCTGGGAGCCCATTTAACTGGTCATTAGGGAGTCAGGGAAAAGGGCATGGAGGAATTTCGTAACAAAAAAAGATGTGCCTCCTGGATGAAAAGAGCTCCTGAGAATCCCTCCTGGCCCCCTTGGCTCCTGGGCACGCTTGAGGAAATTTTATTAACGCTGCTGAAAAAAAAGAAAAACAAACCTGCTGTTGAAACTAATCTATTATTTGTGCATCGTTTTTAGAGATGTTGGACCGTGCTGGTTCCAGCACTGTGATGAACCGCCGTGCTTGTAAAATGCTGTGCTCAAACAGCCCATAATTAAGTGTTTAAAGTCGATTAACACCCTATATTGCAACATCAATCGATGGTGGAAGGGTTGCCCGTGGTTAAATGAGTAACACCCAGAATCTGCAAAGCAAGGTCTTCTCCCAGGCTGGGACAGGAGGGAAAGCATCAAGCAAAGAGTCTCTGGAAGAAAGAAAAGGTTGTTCCTGTCCCTTGAAAGCCATGGGGGACAAAAGAAGAATTTCTTCGGGATACACGGTCTGATTGACACCTTTTTGTGCTTCAAGGAAAATGTTTTCTGGATTAGGAGTGATGGGAAGTTAATCAGGATTTAATCATGTCTCTGGATACGCAGATTCCTTGAGGTGTCGTGACTGGACACACTGATTTTCTGGGATTATTAACACAGTTAAACCTGAGTCATGTCTTAAAGGGTTTGACTGGACTGAATCTGGAACTGGTAGAGGGATGAGGGTCACAGGAGGATGGAATTCGAGTTTCTATTTCTAATTATCCAGATTGTGGCTTCTTCTGACTCCAAATCGTCCCAGTGTGAAGGTGACAGGCCAAGTGACAGATCTTTCCTGGGGTTGGGGTGACCCAAAGCCAGTTGTCTACAAGCCTCAGGTGATCCAGGGAGACAAAGGCCTGTTGGATGAGCAAAGGGACACATAGAGAAAATGTCAAATATATTTATATTGGGAAGAAATCCTTCCCTGTGAGGGTGGGGAGGGGCTGGGATAGAATTCCCAGAGAAGCTGTGGCTGCCCCTGGATCCCTGGAAGTGTCCAAGGCCAGGTTGGATGGACTTGGAGCAACCTGGTCTAGAGGGAGGTGTCCCTGCCCATGGCAGAGGGTTGGAACTACA
Source organism: Pipra filicauda (assembly GCF_003945595.2). Taxonomy (NCBI): domain Eukaryota; kingdom Metazoa; phylum Chordata; class Aves; order Passeriformes; family Pipridae; genus Pipra; species Pipra filicauda. Next base: position 107,181 of record NW_024104959.1, on the reverse strand, counting down.
TGATCTTTAGGGCTCCTTCCAGCCCAAACCAATCTGTGATTCCAGGAGTCTAAAATCCTCCCTAAGGCTCAGGCTTTAGGCAGGGAATCATCTTCTTTTGGAGACACACTGATCTTTATCATGGATGGCAAGACTGTTTGTTGAGTGTTTACTGCCAAGCCCGACTGAATCACAACCATTTTCTTCCTGCCTGAATAAACAAGAGCTTTCAGGGCTGAAATCAGGTCGCTTAAGTGCTGCATCAAATACCTGTGGGATTGCAAATTCGCTTGGCCTGGTGCTCCAGGAGGGGAAAAAGGCCTGGAAAAGTAGCAGAAAGGCACAGGAGGGGGGGGGAAAACCCCACACAGGACAAGGTGTGAGAAAAACTTCTCTCTTGAATTTAGAAGGATGGCAAAAACTCACGAAACAAAAGAAAGAATTTTACTCAGCGTGCCGGGTCCGGTCTCACACCGAGTTCGTCGGGGGAGAAAAGACCCCTTGGGTTTAAATTTCATGCATTTTATAGTTTTACAAAAATCCCACCTTTTTCAGATAAGCTTAATATATTCACTTTTTCCTAGAAAGGTTTCTTTTCTCTTGAAAAGGGGTTTAACCTTCTTTTTAATTGGCCACTGGCCATCCCCTGCCAAAAGTGATGGATCTTCCTTTGTTCTTAGCCCAAAGAGAGAAAAGAAACCCCTGGGTACCAAACTCTCACGTGGCCCCGAAAGATTTTTAAGTTTTAGGAATTTTTACATTTCTCTTAACCTGTTGAATAAGGCCCTGACACCCAAGTCCACTCTGAGACTTGGATATCTTAACAACTCGGTGATACAACGCCTTTAAACTCATATTTTTATTTCTCATAGAGGCAGAGAGAAGGTTGGGTAGATTTTCAACAGGTTTTTGTAAAAGTTGGAGCTGAAAAATGAGGAAACCAGCTCCTTGGGTTTGCTCACCCAGGGCCTTGGGGAAAGGCAGGTGAAATTCCAGAGAACTTTGCTTCAGGAAAATGCAACGGAGTTTTTTCTGCCCTCAAAATTTGCTTTCCTTGGTCGACTGGAGGTTCCCTACAGGTCTCTACTCCACCACCTCACCTCTGCTGATGTTCTCTGTAGTTATTTATACTGTAACTCCTCGTGCTCTTGTTCCTCTGAACCTGCCTGATGTCCTTCTCCTCAACAACATCTCATGACCAGGACACCCCGACTTGAAAATGCACTTAAAAAAGGTCTTTTTAGGCTGATCTAACTGGCTAAACCTCTATTTTAAGCTATTAAACCTAGTCCAGCTTTCCCAATGAGCAGCTTTTTAGGCAAACTTACCCAGGGATGCTTCAGTATCCCTGAAGCTGAATTGAATATATAAAGATTTAGCAAAACCAACTTGTTGGTTCTTGTTTTGGAAAAAAAACCAAAAAACCAAAAAAACAAATAAAAAATTCTTGCAATGAGTTACACAGAATTATTGACCCTGCAGTACAAATCCTGAAGATGGGAAGCTTTTAAAATGTACATTATTAAACCAGTAGAGTGTTTATAGCCATAGAGACATCAGTGGTTTAGCAATGAAATGCATATTTATATACTTTTCTTAATAGATATTATTAATCCAAAAATTTCAGGTTTAAGATGACCTAAAAAAAACCTCCCACTTTTCAGATCCAGAACACCAAATTGTCTCTGAGCTGTTTTAATCTTTAATTTAATACATCCCACACATAACAGCTTCTTTGAGGGCCTGTTCCAAGGATCTCAAGTGAATGGAAAGTCTTTCCAGTGACTTCCATCAGCTCTGAAAAGACACCTAATCTCCTGCTGGCGTTTTCAGCCAGGTAAATTCAGCTTAAAATGGGAAAAGGAGAGAGATATAAATCCCTTTAGGCTTTCATGGGACTTGTTGGACTTCTTGGACCACCTGCTCTTCTGATAAGACACAAGAAGGACAACAATTCCAGCTGTTATGGATGGTGGGACCTGACCCCTGATGAGCTTCTGTCACCTCTGGTAGGGACTGAGGGGCTCTTTGAGCCTCAGCTCAGCTGCCCCTGGTGCTGGAGGAGGATGTTCCATGTCCTAAAGGAAGGAAGGAGGAGAGAAAAGCCTGGGAATGGTGGTGACCTCGGGCTCCAAACCGAGGAAGTTTGGCTATCTCTGGCAAAGCAGAAGTTTGGATGAATTTCCCAAGTTGTTGTAGGGATTGTGGCTCCCTCTGGGTCTTCCCTGGGGGAAGGGGATGGTGGGAGAGCAGGGGAGAGGAGCTGCTCAGGTCTGACAGAGCAGAGGCTTGTTCCCGACGTTGGGACAACCTGCAAAACCATCCTGGGAGAAATGCAGACAGTGCAGGCACCCAGTGGGTTCTGGTTTAGTGTCCTCCACGTCTGTGGTCCTCAAATAAGGCAGGAGATGCTTCCAGGGGTCACAAGAAGGGAGCAGAAGGTTTCTGGAGCTTCCTGCCAGGTTTTCACCCCGTTGCCATCGAGGGATTTTCTGGTGACAGGGTCAGAGTGGCTTTGGAGTGACAGTGAGAGATCAAGGTCTGGCTCTGATCCCCCAAAAGTTGGTATTAACCTTGTTTGATTGGAAAAGCTCTGCATCTCCACGTATTGTTGTGCAAAAGTTCTGCACAGAACCTGGAAAATCAGCTCCCTGACCCCCGGGATCGTTTCACTGAGGATCAAATGTAGGCATGAAAATCATTATAAAATCATGGAATGCTTTGGGTTGGAAGGGACCTTAAAGATCATCTAATTACAACCCTCCTACCAACCTAATTCACTAGATTAGGTCGCTCTGGGCCACATCCAACCTGGCCTTGGACACTTCCAGGGATCCAGGGGCAGCCACAGTTTCTCTGGGAATTCTATCCCAGCCCCTCCCCACCCTCACAGCCAGGAATTCCTTCTTAATATCCCATCTAACCCTGTTCTCTTTCAGTTTAAAGCCATTCCCGCTTGTCCTGTCGCTCTCTGCCTGTATAAAAATTCCCTCTCCCTCCTTTTTTGTTTTATTCCATTCAGTGTAGCTGATATTTTAAATACCCCAAACGCCGACGTGTTTTCTGTTACCTAAGGGGGAAAACAACCCCAGTGGCTGCTCAGCGGTGCCTCTGAATTTCCCCTCAGTTCCAGGAGAGGGAGGCATGTGAGAGGGGATGTCCCCCATCCCTCGGGAAAGCTGTGGGGCTGGAGAACAGGCTGCTGGAATTGTGCAGGGAGCTCCGGGAACAGCTCCCTGGCAGGGCTGGGTGTCCGGGCGTCGCTTCAGCTCGTTGCTCCATCCCTGGGTGGTTCCGCCCGCAGAGCCCAGACAGAGGAATTCCTCCTCTTCACACAGCGGGGGTTAATCAACATTTTGGGAAATGCAATCACAGGTTCACAGGCTGTGGAAACCTCAGGCTTTCCCACACTTGGTCAGGGTGTTCATCGTCCTTCTTCAGCTGCCAGGGACGCTTCTCCTCTCTCCCAGTGCCTGCATGAGACAGGGAGTGTTTTCTGGAGACACACACGTCCATTTTGCAGCAGCCAGCACACCAGGATTTTCCTGAGAGAATTAAGAAGGCGGTTTTTCTGGGAGCCAAACTCTATTAGTTGTTATTTTTTGTAGATCCCTGCCTTTCCCTCACCAACTTTCCAGCTGAGCGTGTTCCACTCCTGGCACTGCTGTTGTGCTCATTACTCAGCTTTTGTGCTGCCAGACTGAAATGTCAATGCAAGTATCCATCAGCCTCCCAGGAGGTGAAATCCAGACCCCATTCCCTGCTCCTGAGGTAAGAGATTTCAGGATCCAGCTCGAGCAGTTACGAGAAAGGTTATAGGATCTGTTCCTGAGGTAGCCAGGGGCTGGTCCTGCCAACACACAGCGTCCTTCCCAGCCCTGACTTCCCAAGAACACCCTGAATGAGGTGGAAAAATCAGGTTTTCCCATTATGTGCCCTTTCCCAAGTCTTTCTGCTAAATTACGTTCCCCTTTGCCTTTTCTCTGTGTTCCCAGAGTCACAGAATATTCCCACACTGTGCTCTGGCTGCTCTGCCCAGTGGAAAGCTTTGTTGGCAGGAGCCATAATTCACTTCCCACCTCTCAGAGGTCACTTATGGGACATTTCTGTCCTGACTTTAGGGCCTTTCTGTCCTTCTCCCGTTGGTATAATCAGAGTGAACCATCCCTGCTTTCCCCAAAGCTGTGGGTGCAATCACACAGTGATAGAGATGTTCATACAATAACAGGTTGTTCTTGCAGAGAAAGCAGAGTGGGTTTTACCACAACAAGCATTTTAATTTCAGTATCACTGCATCCCCAGCAGGCCTTACACTGGTTTAATTAGGGCTAATTTTGTCCAGGAATAGAGGCCAGAAGGAGAACATTGAAATATATGAGGGAAAGTGCATAAAGACAGGGACTGTCCATGTCTGAGACACCTTCTGATGTGGCACCTCCACCTGTGGGGTCACACTGGCAACAGAGAGATTTGTGTGAACACCAAAACTGTGTTTAGACAAAGCTGACAGAGAAATACAACTTGTTTTCTGTCATTCCTGGGCTGATCCCCCAGCGTGGGCAGCAGGGCAGGGGGGGATTGTGCCCCTCTGCCCCCTCGGGTGAAACCCCCCTGCACAGCTGCTCCAGCCCTGGGGAACAGCCCAGCAAGGCCATGGAGCTGCTGGAGAGAGGCCAGAGCAGGAACCAAGAGGATGCCAGGGCTGGAGCAGCTCTGCTGGGAGGAAAGGCTGGGAGAGCTGGGATTGTTCAGGAGAGGAGAAGCTTTGGAGTGACCTGATTGTGGCCTTGCAGGGCCTGAAGGGGCTCCAGGAAAGATGGAGAGACACTATTTCCAAGGGCTGGAGGGACAGGACAAGGGGGAATGGCTTCAAACTGCCAGAGGGCAGGGATAGATGGGATATTGGGAAGGAATTCCTGGCTGGGAGGGTGGGAAGGCCCTGGCCCAGGTTTCCCAGAGAAGCTGTGGCTGCTCCTGGATCCCTGGAAGTGTCCAAGGCCAGGCTGGATAAACTTGGAGCAACCTGGTCTAGTGGAAGGTGTCCCTGCCCATGGCAGGGGGTGGGACTGGATGACCTTTAAGGTCCTTCCAAACTCAAACCATTCCATGATTCCACTCTGGTGGCACAAAGGGATTTCAGTGGAGATCAATGATCTGTCCAATCACAGCAACGTTTATAAAATTTTTAGGTTTCCCAATAAATGCAGCCAAACCCAGGCTGTGGGAACAGTCATAATTCCTTTCCCATTGTCCTTTAATGTGCTGGGGATAAGCAACCAGGAATCACAGACTCGTGGAATGGTTTCTGTTGGGAGGGACATTAAAGCTCATCCAGTGCCACCCCCTGCCATGGGCAGGGACACCTTCCACCAGCCCAGGTTGCTCCAAGCCCCATCCAACCTGACCTTGGACACTTCCAGGGATCCAGGGGCAGCCACAGCTTCTCTGGGCAACCTGTGCCCTCAGTTCCTCATTCTCTGCAGTGAAGCTGGTCAACATTTAGACAACAAATGGAATCACCATCCATTTTCCTTCTGCAATCTGCAGTCAGGGATAAGAATTTGCTTTCTCTTCCCACTTCCCTTCCCATCCTCTGGGGAACACCCCACTGCCAGCACATAGAATTCTCCTCTTGCCTTCCATGGGACCCAGATTTCACCAGTAGGTTTGGAAATTCTCCTATTTTCCAGTGTCAGCTGTAATAAATAAATCCATAACTCCATTATGAATACACACACGCTCATCTGTGTAATCTCCACACAACCTGCTCTGTTTCTCCCTTGCTGGATTTTCCTTTTCCCAGCTGAACTTCTGGGTTATCCAAATGATTTCTTACCTGGTGCACTGAGATCATTTTCCCTCACACAGGGAATTAATGAGCATCTGATTTTGCAGCTGAAAGTGAAAATTCATTAGTTCACATCCAACATTTTCTCAGGGATGAAGGAGGAAGGGAAATATCTTTGGGCATCTGATAAAGAGAAGTCCCTTGGCCTCCTCCCTATGGAGAAGGACTTTGGAATTTCTGGTTTCTGAGCCAAAAAACCACCCAGAGCAGCAACTCGGTCTTTTCTGGGTGACAAAAAAGGGCAAAGCTCTACTTTGACAGGAGAAAAAAGGGGGAGAAACTAATGCTGAAGCAGGTGGTGGCCCTGTGGTTTTCCATATCCACCTCCTCAGCCTGGAGATGCTGGAGGTGGTTTGGTCCTCCCTGGGGATCCCTCTCATCCCAAGATAAACTGAAGTCACCTGAAATCATGAAGTCAACTGAAATAATGGACCTGATTTAGGGCACTTGTTATAACATATTATATATATAATATATATATAATATAATATATATATTATATTATATATATATATATAATATATATAATATATTATTATATATTATTATAGATTTTATTATTATTGCTATTATTTATTATTATTATTATTACTATTACTATCACTATTATTACTGTTGTTGTTGTTATTATCATTATCATCATCTACTCTGTTATTTCAACTGCAATTTGGGCAGTTCTCTTTTGCTGTTATTTGGTTTTCACCCTAAGTGAAAACACAACTGATTTTTACGGAACCAGAAGGTCTGAGGTACCTGAAATCTCAGGGAAAATCTGAGGGGTAAAAAAAAAGGATTTCTTTGGGATACTTTGATTTTCCTGCAAGCAAATCCATTAGTCCAACACTGTGGCATCGGTGGGGTTTGTTAATCCCATTTGGAAATCTCCCATCGGGTTTCAAAGGTAACAATAAAGCAGAAAAAAAGCTTTTAATGATCAGTCTCTGAGGGAGGGAAAAATGGGAGATCAGAGTCTCCATTATCCAGTACAAATACAAATGTTCTCAGTGCCTGGGGATGGAGAGAAATTAGGGAGAGGCCAGAGGAGACAGAGAGAAAAACAGCAAGAAATTTAAAACCCAGGGTCTGTCAGGAAAGATAAAAGGAAGGAGGGCCCTCAGTCAAGGGCAAAGTTTGTGGAAGGATTTATAAAGTCTTTGAATATTTAAAGGCTGCTACAAGATGACAAATAATTTTCCTCAAGTGGAAGTACAAAAAGAAATCTCCTCCAACTGTGGCGAATTTAATGGACCTTGATTAATAATAAAAGGTCTTTTTAAAAAAAACCCACGTCAGTGAAATGGCAGAGCAGGTTCTGCGGGAAAATTGTGGAATTCCTTCCCGAAATGTTGTCAAAACTCAGCTGGACAACTTTATGCCAGAGATTCCTGGTGCAGAGGGAAGACAAGACAAAGCCAACCACGGAGGTCACGGCTGGGGGCACGTGGGAAACCCAAAAATTAAGGTAAATATCTGGTGTTGGTAAACACTTGGTGCCACTCGAGGCCACCCCCGTTCCTCGGGTGCCCTTTGTCGGTGTAAATGAGCTTCATCTTGGTTTGTGGCAAACCTCAAATATTTGATTTCGGTGTCAGCCCAGCGGAGCAGGCAGAGCACAGGGCTGATTAATCTGTCCCTCTGCGTGGGTTTTTAATGCTGCAAGTGGTCACATGAAGTCGTTCCTGACAATGAAACCCCAAGTCTTTCCCAAGGAAAATGATCGCTGAGGGTTAGAGGATCCTCAGTGGCGCTCTGAAAAATAAAAGCTAGTTTCCCCAGTATGGGGAAACTGGAATAGTTTATTGAACATGAGAACACTGTTTTAAAGGCATCTGGGGCTGTATGTTAATGAAGGGGACAACCTATGTTAATTAGGGAATTACACAAGTTTTTACTGCAGTTTCCAAACAGTTAATTTTTCTTCTAGTAGGATTACATGGGGGATAGAGGGATTACAGGGGTTTAGACATAGTTTTAACAATCATCCCAAAAAGTCCTTTCTTATTTCTTCTTGGAGCCAGGTTTATATCTCCGGTTTGCACATCAACAGGTCTCTGGACAAGGGTCCAAACTTCTTGAATCACGAGATGTTTGTCAGCCCTGTTTTCCTTTGCTGAAAGCTGGGTTTGGGCTCCCACAATCCTCCTCTCATCATCATCATCATCATCATCATCATCATCATCATCATCATCATCATCATCATCATCATCATCATCATCATCATCATCATCATCATCATCATCATGGCCAGGCTTTGCAAACAAAGATTTGGGAAAGGCTCTACCCACATGTGTTACAAGTGTGTTGGTGGCTAAAAAGGCCAATATGAGATAGACAAGTCCAGTTGCAAAAGGCACAGCAGAAGGACTCGTTAGGTGGTAAATTCTGCAAAACACGATTCTTTCTGCGCTGTCTTTTCTCCTCAGGGGTGATCCTGCTGCGTTCTCAAAGGCATCAGCAGCGTTATAGATGGTGTGTCTCCAGACCTCCCAGTTGGAGGCCAGAGAAGACCTGGTGGTCAATATGGCCAAGGCTGAGATGTTGTTTCAGGGAGTCCTTGTATCTCCTCTTCAGGGCTCCCCTCTTGCAGCAGCCGGTGGCAAGTTCACCATAAAGCAAGATCTTGGGGAGGGGGTGGTTGGTCCTTCATCCTGGAGACGTGCCCTGCCCAGCCCAGCTGTGTTCTCAGCAACATGGTCTCAATACTTGTGACTGCTGCTTGTTCTAGAACAGATGTGTTGGTCACATAATCTGGCCAGTGGATGTTTAGGATTGTTTGGAGGCAGCGTTGATGGAAGTGTTCTGGGAGTCGCAGGTGGTGGCGGTAGATGACCCATGATTCAGGTGTGAAAGCTCTGGAAGCTTTTCCATTTGGCACAAAACACTTAATAAAACGTGTCCTTTGCGTCAGAAAAAGCGGAGGGGACCTTCTACCCTGGTGGATGAGGATTTCCAGCAGAATCCCTCAAATCCAACATTCCCTCCACGGAGGTGGTGACTCAGAGGACGCTCTTTTCAAAGGGGGGACAAGTTGTCTGAGCAACACAACCCCAAACCCTTCAGCTCCACGAGGAGTTCCCAGTTTTGCTAATGCCCCATCCTTTATCTCAGATGATATTTTTGGCAATGGGACCATGATGGAGCCAAATTCTCCTTCCCTGCTCCTTCAAAGCCACACCGACGCACCTTTCCACCAGCCCAGGCTCCACTCTTCCTTTTTAATTCCCGCTTTTTCTCTTCCTTGGCCACGTTTTTGTCTCTCTCCCCACCAGCAGTGACCCAGGTGGGAGCTGCAAACCCCCAGGGCTGGGGGGTGGTGGGGGCTGTTCCTGTCAGCTCTTGGCTGGGGTGGGTTTTTTTTCCGAGCTCCGGTTTCTTCCCACCCACACTGACAGGACAGGCTGGAATTCCCAGAACAAGCCTGGCCAGGAAAATGCAGAAGCCTTGGCTCCAACTGTGGGTTTTAGCAAAGTTCTCTCCCAGGAATGGCAGAGAAGGCTGGATGCAAATCCGAGCTGGTACCAGGAAAGCTTTTTTTTTTAAAAAAAATGAGAGAAAAAGCCAAACAAGCTCCTCTTTCAGCTGGCCAAGCTTAAAATGCCTGGCTCCTTCTCCAGCCCTTTATTGGGAATTATGTCCTCAGCCATGGCCTGGACACCTCCAGCTCCTTGTTTCTCCATGGGAGGGAAGAACAGCTGCAGCTTGTTGGGAAATGTTCTCCTCCCTTCCTTCCTGGCAGGTAGGTGCAGTTCTTGAGCTTTCTGAGCAATGAGTTGCTCCAACAAGAGCCAAAACGTTACTGAGGGTGACAAATTTTGGCCCTCTTGACTGGTTTGGTGAGGAAACTGCTCCCTAAATGACTCCCTCGTGAGGGTGACCCCAAGCTTTGCCTTGGCCAAGGGAGAAGATGAGCCTTGTCTTGGTGTCACCGTGAGACTTGGTGGGCCTGGGGCTGAGCCAGAGCACAAAGCAGCCCTTAATTTGGGGGGAAAAATAAAGTTTAGAGTACTGCAGGAGGCACAGAAATTCCTGGATGTGATGTAACTCTGCTGGCCCAGCCCATCCCGAGGGCTGAATCCTCTGGGATCTGCTGAACGACCCGAATCGACTGAGTAACAACACAAATCCTCAGAAAAGGCATAAATTCACAAGGAATCCAAAATCCTAAAGCTGGCAAAGCAGAAAGAAACCTCCAGGTGGCCCTGGAATAGGTGTTTTTCCAGGCTGGTGTTATCCATGGAGTTTTGGGCACACCCACATCAACACCCTCTGTGTGGAGGTCACAAACCAAGACTTGTAGGAAAAAACCCCACGATTAAAAAAGCAGGGGAATGCAACCAAAGTGTTGATGAATTCCAGAAAATTGCAGTTAATGTGAAGGAAATGTGAAAACACTGCTCTTTAAATCTGACCCAAAAGCTGGAATTGCCTGGCCCTGGGCTGGGATTAACAGTGAACTCCAAGGAAAACAAGCATCCAGTGCCAGTCACTGTCACCAGCTTCCAGCAATGGGTGACTCCTCAAATTTTTGGGAAGTTGTGTCTGCATCTGGGTGTGAAATAATATTTAATGGAGTTTTCCTCCTCCCGATTTTTCCACTTCACATTTTCTGTTTTCCACGTTCTCCACCTGAGGAGGGGGGGAAGGTTGAGGTTGTCTCCTTTTTTAAATGAAATTTAAATTGAATTTGGTGCACCCGGAGGTGAACACGACCAGAAATCACAAAGATCCTGAGGGAGTCATTCCAATTTGTAATCCATTCCCAAAAAAGTGCCATTCAGCGTCTCCTGCCTCCTTTGAGACCTGGGATTAGCACGTGGAGAACTGGAAGAGATTTAATAAACCAGCCCTGTATTCTTTCCTAATTTTTATTTTTTTATTTTCCAGAATATAAGAACTGTTGATTTGGTCAACATTAATTTTGGGACTTTAAAGAGAAATTACTTTGAAATTCAGTCTAAAGAGAGTTATATTAAAGATGGAATTTTGTTTGTAGTGGAGCAAAAGGCAAGTTTTGACAATATTTTAGCTCAGGAAAACCTGACACAGTGAAGATATTCTCCTTAAAAAATCTTCCTGTATCTTGCCTACAAATAATAGAATAAATATTTTCTCTGATTGTCTCACCCTATATCAAGACAACAAAACATTGATTATATTATAGATAATTCTGATGGATACAATAAATATAAATTATAATTCACTTTAAAGATAAATTAAATTTTATTTTTGTCTTATTGTTTAAATTTAATTATTAATTATTTAATTTGATATAAATTACAATTATATTATATAGAAAAAGAGTGTTATCTTGTTAATTAACTGGGTAGATATATATCATATATATCATCCTGTTTTACACAGGGAATGGACAAAATCAGATCTTCTTTTATGTGTGGAAACCTCAGAGCACTTTCCAGTGTCTGAAGGGGCTACAGGGAAGCCAAAGAGGGATTGTCCATCAGGAATTGTAGCCACAGGACAAGAGGGAATGGGTTTAAGCTGAAAGAATGGAAAATTGGGTTGGATATATGGAAGAAATCCTTCCCCCTGTGAGGGTGGGGATGGCCTGGAATTGGTTGCCCAGACAGGGATGTCCAAGGGATGTCCAAGGCCAGGTTGGACAGGGCTTGGAGCAACCTGGGCTGGTGGAAGGTGTCCCTGCCCATGGCAGGGGGTTGGAACTGGATCATCTTTAAGGTCCTTTCCAACCCAAACCATTCTGGGATCCTGGGATGCACTGAGACAGAAAAGCTTGACCATCACTGTTGGGTTGGGAATTGCACATTTTAGGAGGGAAGTTTTCCCTTTCTCATTTGAGAGGATGGAAAATGCTCTGCAAAAAAAAAAAAAAAAAACACCCAGGAAAAAAACCAAAACAAACAAACAAACAAACAACAACAAAAAATAAACAAACAAACAACAAAAAAACAACCAAAAAAACCCCCAGAAAAACAGATCCAGTGCAAAGATGCTACTTTGGCAAATTTTTTTGTCTGATTAATTTAGAGCACTTTGATGCAGTAAACTCCTCCTTGGGCTTTTCATTTTTTTCATGGGGTGAAAGTTCATTTCCTTCTCTGCACCCACCACTAGAACAGCTGGAATTTTGCACCTCGAGGCACTCAAAGAGGAGGAAATTTCTGCCAGATTTGGAAAAAGTAGTTGTCTGGGTGTGTTGGCCAAACAAAACCAGTAAGGACTGGGATTCCCACCCTCAGATTTCCTCTCTATGTTGATGACTCATATTCCTGCCCTGGGCTGTCTGTGAGACTGGGAAGGTGCTGATGGGGTTGGTTGTGACTCGTGGCAGATGAGGCAGAGCCAGGTTGGCAGGAGAGTTTTGGGAGGAGGGATGGAGTCAGTGCCACCATAACCCAGTCAGAGCAGTTCCCTGGATCCCTGGAAGTGCCCAAGGCCAGGCTGGATAAACTTGGAGCAACCTGGGCTAGTGGAAGGTGTCCCTGCCCATGGCAGGGGGTGGCACTGGATGAGCTTCAAGGTCTTTTCCAACCCAAACCATTCTGGGATTTTCTTCCACCACTGATGTGTTTAGATGTTATTTCCCATTAAACTCATATTTAAAGTGTGGAGAGCAACACATTTTCCTTGCTCTGAGGACACACCTGTACTCCCTCTTGCTCACAGACCTCTCTGGGTCACCTCTGCTCTTTGCCAGGAGCTGCTGTGGGTCCTGAGGTGCCCTCCACGTGTGTGCCCCTCACACCCCAGGGATATTTTGGGGGACTGGAGCCTCCAGAGCGTCCGTTCCCCGTGTGGTGGCAGCGGCAGGAGAGGCACACGGAGCTCTCCCCAAGGAACCAGGCAAAGAGAGGCTGAGAACACGTCCTGGTTAGAACAGCTGGGACCAGTTCATCACTGGGTGGGTGTAACCCAAAACTGTGTATTCCAGAGCCTTCCATGCCATTGCCCAGAAACTGTTATCAGCAGACCATTTACCCCCTCTGCCCAGAGCAGCCCTGACCCCTCAGGCTGTAAACTGGGTGTTAAGAGGCCTGAGAGACAGGAGGGTGTTTTTGTCCTCACACCCTTTGTGAAACTCTCCACCCTGAGGGAGGTACTGAGCATTCCTGCCTGAACTGGAGGATATATAATCTTGGAGTCTTGGAACTCTTTTAACCACTTGTGAGATCCAGAGGAAGACTGCAGATCACCACCCTCAACCAGACTGAGACCACCACTCTTGCCCAGACTGCACCAGCACTCTCACCAACAGGTTTTTCCCCTCTCCTCTTACTTTGGACTCAGGGGGCCCAAGGAACACCACTCTGTTCATGCCCCAGGGTGCTGGGTTATACATTTGGGGTTTGTGGGTTAAAACCAATTGTTTGTCTGTATAATCTGTATTTATTGTATTATTTTATTAAATTGTTATTCTGATTTATAACCCCTCCTTTTAGTTGAGTTCATTTCCCCTGCTGGTTTACCTTTAAACCAGCACAGAACACGAGCACTGAGATGTTGTCAAAGCTCTGTGGTTGCACCTCGGGGACCCTCCTCTTCACCCAGCCCAGGAGGCACCTCAGTGCTCTCCTCCTGCCCAGGGAACCACTTCACAGGGACAGGGAAACCACAGCCTGGGCGAGGACAAACTGTCAGCTCAGGATTCACACGGGAATGGAGCTGCTCCTGTGGGTTCTGCAAACCCAGCAATTGTGGCTGTCAGAGGGCTGGGATTTTCCCCAGGTGATGTGCACACCAACTGCAGCAGGACTGATCTTCCACTAGCCCAGCTTGCTCCTTGGACACTTCCAGGGATCCAGGGGCAGACACAGCTTCTCTGGGAATTCTATCCCAGCCCCTCCCCACCCTCACAGGGAAGAATTTCTCCCCAGTATCCCATCTATCCCTACCTTCCTTTGGTTTAAAACCATTGCCCCCTCTCTGCCAGTAGAAAAATACCCTCTCCCTCCTTTTTATAACCCCCTTTAGGCACAGAAAGGGGGTCTCCAGAGCCTTCTCTCCTCCAGGCTGAGCACCCTCATCTCTCCCAGCCTGGTTCCACAGGACAGTTCTCCAGAGGCATTTTGTCCCGAGGTACTCCCAAAAAATCCCACCTTAGCCAAACTCTGCCTGTAAATCTCCAGGACCTGGATCCTCCAGCCCTAAACCTGAGTGTGGGCACAGCTGGCTGAGAGACATAAAACATCCTGAGCCCTTCCCAGGCACCCCAAAGAGCCTTCCAGAATGATTTCTCCTGTAAAATATCCTCTGGGAGGAGCTGCTGGGTGAGCAGGGCAGTTCATTTCGTTGCCTGGTGATGGATTTGGGAGCTCTGAGTTTTGGTGTCTCGGGAGGAACGAGGGGGAAATGTTGTTTCGTGTTGGGTTCAGCCATTTGACAGCTGGACAATTCCTTCCCAATATCCCATCTAACCCTGCCCTCCTTCAACATGAAATACCTTTATAAATTAAGCTTTCTCCAAAGTTTGAATAAATCATGGGAAAAAAAACCAAAACAGGATGTTTTCCCATATTTAGGGGACCTGTGGAGCTTTAAATCCTCCTGTGGCAGCCCCAGGGGTGGCATCACTGCTGCTGGGTTGGTTGTATGGAGGGACTTTGGGGACACAAACATTTCCCTCTTGGGGGTCAAACTTTGGGGGTTGAGTTTTCCTGAATGAAAAAGAGAGGAGTGAGAATTCCCGTGGTTCAGACCCTCAGTACTCCAGGACTCAGGTGGGATTTCCCATGCAGTGTTTGGCAGGACAGGGAAGGTGGCAGAGGAGTAGGAGGAGTAGGATCTCCTTGTTCCCAGCTCTGCCAAGGTCAGGTTGGACAGGGCTTGGAGCAACCTGAGATAGTGGAAAGATCCTTATCCATGGCAGAAGAGTTGCAATGAGCTGGTCTTTAAGGTCTTTTCCACCCCAAACCATTCTGTGATTCCAAGATTTGATGATTCCAACCTCCACAATTCCATATCTGCGACACCATGAAGTGACAGTTGAACCTTCCCTGTTTTCTTTCCGACAGAGGGGTTGTGTCATCTAAGAACGGCCCTGAATTAAGGCCAGATGGAGTTACATCACCTCTGGGAAGCCCTGCTGGCCTTCCCAACCCTTTCCAGAAAACCAGAGGAAGCTCAGCAGCTATTCCACATCCTGGGCAGAAAACACACCGGGTTTGGGTTTTTTTTGGTTTTTTTTTTGTTTTTTTGACTTTGGGCCACTCTGATGCCAAAGATTCACTTCCAAAGCCGGGCTGGAAAACAGGGGGGTCATTCTTTTTATTTATGTTAAAGGTTCTGCTCACCCACCCCTTCTCAGCCCAAGTTGTGTCATTACAGACTCCCCCAACAGCAGAGACAACTTTCCTGAGGGTCACTTTTCCCACAGGAGCCCGAAGTGCCTCCCAGTTCTCCCACCTGTGAATGGAAGAGAAACCTCTGACGGAGGACGAGTCACCTTCTTTCACCACTTCCCTTCTGTGCACCCTCTGTAGAAGTTTGTCTGGACCCAGAGGATAAGAAAACAAAAATTCCACTTCTACTGCTGTGTTGGAGTGGAAGAAATTGAGGAACAGAACTTCTCAGAGGGCAGAGGGAACCACTCTGACTGGGTTATGGTGGCACTGACTCCATCCCTCCTCCCAAAGCTCTCCTGCCAACCTGGCTCTGCCACGAGTCACAACCAACCCCATCAGCACCTTCCCAGTCTCACAGACAGCCCAGGGCAGGAATATGAGTCATCAACATAGAGAGGAAATCTCAGGGTGGGAATCCCAGTCCTTACTGGTTTTGTTTGGTCAACACACCCAGATAACTAATTTTTCCAAATCTGGCAGAAATTTCCTCCTCTTTGAGTGCCCCGAGGTGCAAAATTCCAGCTGTTCTAGTGGTGGGTGCAGAGAAGGAAATGAACTTTCACCCCATGAAAAAATGAAAAGCCCAAGGAGGAGTTTACTGCATCAAAGTGCTCTAAATTAATCAGACAAAAAAAATGCCAAAGTAGCATCTTTGTACTGGATCTGGGTTCTTCTTTTTTTTCCCATCCTTTTAAATGCTCCCATTGGATCTGGTGGAAAACTTCCCTTCTAAAATGTGCAACTCCCAACCCAACAGTGATGGTCAACTCTTTCTGTCTCAGTGCATCCCAGAATCCCAGAATGGTTTGGGTTGGAAAGGACTTTAAAGATGATCCAGTTCCAACCCCCTGCCATGGGCAGGGACACCTTCCACCAGCCCAGGTTGGTCCAACCTGGCCTTGGACACTTCCAGGGATCCAGGGGCAGCCACAGCTTCTCTGGGCAACCTGTGCCAGGACCTCCCCACCTCCACAGGGAAAAATTCCTTCCCAATATCCCACCTAAACCCACTCTCTGTCAGTGTGAAGCCATTCCCCCTTGTCCTGTCACTCTCTTCCTGTATAAAAAGTCCTCCCTCCTTTTTTTAAGCCCCTTTAGGCACTGGAAGGGTCTCTAAGGTCTCCTTGAAGCCTTCTCTTCTCCAGGCTGAACATTCCCAGCTCTCCCAGCCTGGAGAGATGCTCCAGACCTCATCTTGAAATCCTTCTTGCAGAAGGTGCAAAACAAGACCCCGAGGGTGTGAGATCCTGCAACCAGAGCCCTCCCAGCCAAGGCAAAGAGCTGCCAGTCACCCTCCTGATTTCATTAAAGCAGAGCTAACAAACTATTAATATTCCCTCCTCGGACTCATCGCCTGGAATTTATGGAGCACTCTGTATTTACTTCCCTTTTTTCTGCCAAGTTAATGACACCCTGCAAAAATGAAAATCAGGAGGGGGCAGAAGGATTGCACAGGTGGCAGCACAAAGAGTGGGACGGCAGCAGTTGTTGAGGACGAGTTTCAGGCCACATTTATTTCTTCCTGTTAAAATGAGCAGGGCGGGGGAATTGCAACAGCACAGCTGGTTTTACACAGGGGAAACTATAAACCCCAGCCCCTGATGAACTTTAGGAGAAATGTGGTTATTAAAATGAGTTTTTAAAAGCATACTGATCCAATAGAGTTTCTTTCTCCCTCCCGGGCTTGACAGAGCCCGTCTGTGGGATGTGCAGGGAAGAACAGAGGGAAAGGGAAAGGAGGAGATCGATGGAGGAGATCTATATCTCATTCACATTGTTGAATAAATAATAGCCCAGCAGGGCTAAAATTAGGCTGGAGGAGAAACCTGAACTAGTCTGGACACGGGCTGATGCACATCTCCAGTCTGGCTGGAGAGGCAGGTTCTCAGCTGGGACACACGGACTGGGAATTGGGTTTGTTTGGCTCCTGGTGGGGCCAGAGATGCTTTTGCTCCAGGGAAGGAGGGGAGGCTGGTCCTGCAAATCACTCAGTTCAGGAGAGAATGGCCAGTTTTAGGTGATTGAGGTGATTTTATCTATTGGAACGAGCTGCTCCATGTGTTGCAGGAGCTAATCTTGCCAGCCCATTCCTGATCCATGAGGAGGGGAAAGCAGCTCCCTAGGTTTGCACTGCAAAGCCTGCCCTCCACAAGGAATGGGGTGGGAATGAGAGCTGAATGCAGATATTTCCCATCCCTAGTCCCAGGCAGAGGAGGAGGGTGAGGAAAACACCAGTTAAACCTGGATCTCCTCAGGATCTGCAGCTCCTCCCGAGGGGCAGCTCCAACCTCTGCTCTCTGGGAGCAGGGACAGGACCCAGGGAAGGGCTGGAGCTGGGACAGGGCAGGCTCAGGGTGGATCTCAGGGAAAGGTTCTTCCTCCAGAGGGTGGAATTTCAAGATTAAATAACATTAAGGGAGGCCACCAACACTGCAGCCCTGCTGAGGTGCAGTGGGGCATGGTTTGGGTTGGAAGGGACTTCAAAGCCCATCTCATTCCCATCCCCTGCCATGGGCAGGGAACCTTCCACTAGCCCAGGTTGCTCAGAGTCCCATTTGGTTCCTGAGCTGAAGAAAACCGAGACAATGAAGCCAAAAGTTGATATAACCCCTAAAAATCCCTCCCTTAACAGGAGAAAGCTTTTGGTTCTGACCCTGGAGTGAGGGGCATAAACTGGAGCTGATATCCCTCCTCCTGACTCAGAGCATGGCATGACATTTAGATGCCTTCACCCTGCATCCATGAAGGGATGAGTGATGTCTAAAATGCTTGTGGGTGTTGTCTTCCAAGTCTCCAAAATAACAAAGTTCATGTTTGCAAGAATTTCCCCTTTATTTTCATTTATTTGACGTGATTTGCTGAGTTTGACCTCGACTTTCAAATTCAGATCAAGGGCCAGCGTGGGTTTTTTTTTTACTGAAAATGTCACCTGGTCTACATAAAATATTGAAGCATGAAGGTGTCCATGTCCCACATGTCCCACAGAGAGAGTTTCAAAGACACGGATGGTGGTTGGGCACTGAATTCATATTGGTTATAAATCCTCTTATTGATGGGCTGATCAATAATGACCAAACTTCCTGAGAAAGAGCAGCAAATAAACCCATTAATCCCACTTGAATAGAATTGCACAGAAGGTCAGATCACTTCGTCTCTGTCTGAGAGAAGAGGATGAAAAAAATATATCTCAGATGGGAAAGAGAACCCTGGAAAGGACGGATGGAGGGATGGACTTAGAATCATGGAATCATGGAATGGTTTGGGTTGGAAGGGACCCTAAAGATCATCCAGTGCCACCCCCTGCCATGGGCAGGGACACCTTCCACTAGCCCAGGTTGCTCCAAGTCCAGTCCAACCTGGTCTTGGACATCCCTTGAACACAACCTGTCTGGGTAACCAGTTCCAGGCCATCCCCACCCTCACAGGGAAGGATTTCTTCCATATATCCAACCCAATTTTCCACTCTTTCAGCTTAAACCCATTCCCTCTTGTCCTGTGGCTACAATTCCTGATGGACAATCCCTCTTTGGCTTCCCTGTAGCCCCTTCAGACACTGGAAGGTGCTCTGAGGTTTCCACACATAAGAAAAAAAACTGATTTTCTCCATTCCCTGTGTAAAACAGGATGATAAATGATATATGTCTACCCAGCTAATTAACAAGATAACTCTCTTGTGCCATAGGCAGGGACACCTTCCACTAGTCCAGGTTGCTCCAAGTTTATCCAGCCTGACCTTGGACATTTCCATGGATCCAGGGGCAGCCACAGCTTCTCTGGCCAACCTGTGCCAGGGCCTCCCCACCCTCCCAGTCAGGAATTCCTTCCCAATATCCCATCTATCCCTGCCCTCTGGCAGTTTGAAGCCATTCCCCCTTGTCCTGTCCCTCCAGCCCTTGGAAATAGTCTCTCTCCATCTTTCCTGCAGCTCCTTCAGGCCCTGCAAGGCCACAATCAGGTCACCCCAAAGCTTCTCCTCTCCAGGCTGAACAATCCCAGCTCTCCCAGCCTTTCCTCCCAGCAGAGCTGCTCCAGCCCTGGGCTCCTCTTGGTTCCTGCTCTGGACTCTCTCCAGCAGCTCCATGTCCTTGCTGGGCTGTTCCCCAGGGCTGGAGCAGCTCTGCAGGGGGGTCTCACCTGAGGGACATCCCTTGTTCTGCCTCTTCCCAAACTCCTGAGACTTTCCCACCCTCTGGCAGCTTTAAAGCTTCGCTGCACCTTTCTCCAAACGAGTCACATTTACCAGAAGTGTTCATTCCCGAGTTTCCCATCATTTAGAAATCCCAGCTCTGCTTCCACCTCCTTTTCTTTTGGAGCAGGAAAACCCTCTCCCTGCTGTTTGTGGAGTCAGCAGCTGGACAGAGCTCACTGCAGGGAGGCTCCCAGGGCTCCGAGGAAACGCTGGAAACATCACATTTTGGGAACAGCAGGCTGAGAGGAGAACTGGGAGAGATCAAGTTAAAAAGGTTGTGCTTGAAAAAGCCTAAAAAAAAGAAAGAAACAAACCCCAAAGGAGACCTCGGGGGGTTTTATCAGTTTAGGAGCCTCAGACTCAATTTCTTGGTTAAAAAAGCTGGAAATGATTCATAAGACTGAAAAAATCAAATTATTTAGAAAGAAGAAACACCTCAAAAACAACGTGTCTCTGCTTAAATTTGGTGTAAATATATTATATATATATATATATAATTATATATAATATATAATATATAATATATAATTATATATAATATATAATTATATAATAATATAATATATTATATTTTTAATATATAATATATAGTTATATATTATATATATAATATATATATATTAAAAAAATATATATATTATGTATAAATAATCAGAGGAGCAACATGGCTCCCACAGGGCCAGAGGGAGATGATTCCTAACCAGGTATCTGCTTCCTCTGGCTAAAGGACTTTAGATTGCTTATAATGGATTATTAAAGTGTGTGTGGCACGTTCATTACTGTCAGAGGGAGTGGATAACTCCCCAACACTGCAGATATTTTATTTATGAGCGAATAAAAGAATTTTATAGCTGCCTATCACTGATCTGCAGTGCTGGAATGGAGTAAAATCAATCCAAAATGGAAACAAAAAAGAGAAATATTTGAGGCAGAGGGGAGGATTTTCCTGCTCTTGCTCTGCTTGGTTTGTTGGTTTATTTTTGTTCTTTGGTTTCCTTGTGCTGACTTGGGTCCCCCCCCTTAGATTTAAGGGCAAATTGAAGTGTAACAGGCAGGCAGGGTTTAATAAAGAGCTGTGCAGTGTCTCAGATGGATTGGAGGGAACCTTTGCTGCCTGTGGTTTCGTGTATGGTTATGGTAAATAACCAGCCCTCGGATTTTTGTGGTCTGGCCTTTGCTGGGAGCGCTCGACCGCTGGAGACTCGTTTAACCCAAATATCCCAAACTAACACCGCCACAAAAGCTGGAAAAACCCCCAACCAACCACAAGACAAGGAGTGTCCCCCCCAGTGAGAAGGTGCTGATTTGGGGGCTGGATCCGAGGGGGCGGCCCTGCGAAAGCTCGGCTTTGTCAGGCCGGGCTTTGTCAGGCCGGGCTTTGTCAGGCCGGGCTTTGTCACCGCCAGCCTCCCCTTTCCCCATGGCTGGTTCCTGCCACTTCTCCTCCTAAATGAGCCCAAGTGGGAGCGGGGCTGACAGGGCTGAGGCCCCACAGCAGCTCCCCAGCCCTCGGGGGGGACGGTCCTGCCAGGGGGGCACCCAACCCGAACGGATGGAGGGGCCCTGTCTCAGCCCCTGGGCCTGGGGGCCTTCCCTGCTCCTCATTTCCCTCTGCTGCCAGGAATTCAGGGGGAGTCGGAGCCCCTGGCAAAGCCAAATTAAGGGGGCACAAACCAGACAGTGACCCCCACTCAGAATATTCCACTTAAAGCACAAAATGCTGGTGCATTCTGCTGATTTCTGGCAGGAAAAGACACTCCCTGATGCTTTTCCCTTGTAAATATGCTCCATGAAATTTTTATCTTTCATATTATATTTATTTTTATTTTTATACTTATTTTTATATTTATTTTTATTTTTTATTTTTATTTTTATTTTTATTTTTATTTTTGTTGGGGTTTTATTTTTATTTTTATTTTTATTTTATTTTTATTTTTATTTTTATTTTTATTTTTGTTGGGTTTTTATTTTTATATTTATTTTTATTTTTATTTATATTTTTATTTATATTTTTGTTGGTTTTTATTTTTATATTTATTTTTATTTTTCTTTGATTTTTCTTTTATTTTTCTTTTATTTTTATTTCAATTTTTATTTCATATTATATTTATTATTATTTTACGTATTATTCATATTATATATTCATCCATATATATTAATGTATTAATATATAGTATATACTATGCATACTGTATTAACATATAGTATATATAGTCTCTATATACTAATATATAGTATATAGTAAGTATAATATATATTAACATATATTGGTAAGCATTAATATATTAATATATCTATTAATATATATTAATATATTAATATATTAATATTTATAGGTTAATAAGTATTATCATACTAGTATGATAGTAATGATACTAATATCATAATAGTATTACCATACCACTAATATACTAATATATTAATACTTATATATTAATATTTATATATTTAAAATATTATTTACATATATTTATATATTATTATTTATATATTTTTATTTTATATATTTATATTTTTATATACTATATATTTTATATATTTATAAATATTTTATAATTCTATATATTTATATATTATCTATATATTCATATATTATCTATACCTTTATATATTATCTATATATTTATATATTTATAAATATTTATAAATACATTTATATATTTATATATCAATTAGTATTAATATATCAATATGTTAAAAACATAATAATTATAGTAATATAATTATAGTATAATAGTATAATAGTGTAATATAATACTATAATATACTAGTATTATATGTATAAACTATATAACTATATAATTATATTTTTATTTTTATATCTATCCTAACATCTCTATATTTAGCCATATATTTATGTGTCCGCACACACACACTTATATTTCAACCATCATTTTTTCCACACAAAAGCTGGAAAAACCCCCAGCTGGGAGCGGAATAAACCCCAAGGGGGCGGGGGGAAATCTCTCAGCACCGTTCCTTCCCGAGGGGGTGTCAGCCAGGGGCAAACCCAGCCACTGAACCACAAAGTCACAAGCCCCACACGAGCAGGAAAAGGAACTCTCTGGGCAAAGTTCCTTCGGAGCGTGACACTCATGATTCATCTCCCCATAAATTTGTGTCCAGCTGAAGACAAGATTATTTTTTTATTTTTTTTTTTTTGGCCTTTTCCTGTGGAAATTTCTCCCGTATAACATCAGGCTTTTTTGGGCTGCCAGCGAACAAAGAGTGAGTTTTAGCCCTTTCTGGGAGGTTGCTTTCCTGCTAAAAGCAGATTTTTTTGGCTGCCTGCTCAAATAAATTCGGTGTTTGCCGAAAAATAACAACTCACAGTCTTCTGTCTCACGTGCAGAGAAGTGCTGGTAGGGCTCTAGAAACAGCAAGTGAGGAAAAAAAATGTAATTTTCTGGCTCTGTTTTCCTCTTTTCTTTTTGTTTTTTAACTCTTAATGTCACCAGGCAAAGGAGAGCATCTTTCTGGGGGGGTTTAATTGATAACAATCACTTGTGTGATGAATAAACAAGTGATAAATCAAGGCAGGAGGTCCTGCCAAAGTCTGATTGTCTTTGTCCTGCAACCTTATGCGTAGATTAAACTGGATTCGGGTGGTTTTCCTTCTGTTGGGGTGTTTTTCCTTCTGTTGAGGTGTTTTTCCCCTCTTCCCCTTTCCCATTATCGTTTCCTTTCCTCAGATCAGGTGGAAAGAGGTGGAGATTCAGCTCCCCAAGGCAGGGAAGAGAAAGAGTCACTGGGAAGTTGAGATAAGCAAGGAGCAAACACCTCAAAAAGGACCAAAAGAAGATTTCTGAGGGACCAAAAAACCCACCTGCAAAGACCTTGAGAGGTGTCTTTGACAAAGACAAAGAGAGGTGGAGATATGGGTATAAACCCTTTCCATTTTCTTGCTTTTAAACCCTTTTTTTAGCAGTTTTGTGGTGTCATCCCTCTCTGAGGAGCTCTGGAGAAGGAGATGGACATCCCAGATCTTGTCACAACAGAGAGAAAAAGCCAGAACCCACTTTATCCCAATCCTTCAGAGTGCAGGTCCCTTCCCAAGCCCAGCAATCCCTCTCCTGTGCTCACCTGCTTCCCTCATCCCACTCTTTGTTTCTTCTTTCCCTTCCATTCTTTCCCTTCCAGCTCTTAAT